>NC_066585.1:393101153-393381153 GCF_024323335.1 Lathyrus oleraceus
TTCCAAAGGATGGGATCTACTTGGATCATCTATATGATCTCAAGAGAGGAACTCCTAGTGTGGTTTCATTTCTTATCCCTCACCTGTTTGTTCTCCTTAGGACTTAGTCCTCATTCTTCATTTCTCCACCCTAACCCAAGCCAAAACTCTTTTGTGCAAACATTTGACTTTGTTTTCAACATTAGAAACCTAAGCCTTATGCTTTTGATTTTCAAACTCTCTTTTCATAACACCCATCTTGAATTGAATCTCTATGTCAACTTTGACCATTTTTGTATATACTTCTAATTGGTAAATATAACCCATTCAAATTTCTTTTTGTGGTTTCAATGTCTACTTTCTTAATCAAAATTTTCATAACCTTTAGCTATTAGGTTTGAGTTATCTTTGTGGTAGATGTAATACTCACCTTTATCCTTAGTGATGGACAATGAGTCTTATATGCTTATTATAGGGTTAACCCCTCACTAGCATGTTGAAGCTATCCTCACATGGTGGATTTGTGGTTTTAGGTTGAGTTTTCTCCCTTCGATAACAAAAGACCTTAAGGATTTTGGACCAATCAATCCACTCATTTGTTTTGAGATTTTTACCCCGAACTACGAGGTTTTGATCCTGATCTTTTTATAAGAGGGTACGTAGGCAATGGGTTTATCCATCCAAACACAAAATGTAAATAAACTTGTACATTCTCTTGTCATCTCTTCAGTCATGTTTGCACAAATAAAAATTTTCACAAAAACAAATAACCTTCACAAGTGTGAAAAGGGCTCCCTAGGAGACCTAGGATGTTTTGGGTACCTAACACCTTCCCATTGCATAACCAACCCCCTTACCCAGATCTCTGTTTCTTTTACTAGTTTTGTTTGTAAAACTTTTAGGTTTTTGTTCGCTTTCTAACCATTCCTTTGGATAAATAGAAGTGCGGTGGCGACTCGACTTTGTATGATTTACCTTGGATTTAGTCAATATCTCCAATGGTAACGAATACACTGCTACACTATCACGTTGACATCATTTATATCCCTTGACTATTGAATCTGCATTACATTCTCATCCATCAACTTCTGGATGTCTCTCTTGACGATTGAGCACCCACAGGGGTTCACACTGCAGATTGCACAACTTCCATGGTCGTGCTCACAATCACTAATCGTACACAGGGTCTTCTGCATTTCTATCAAATATCGACGAATATGTGGTCGCGACTTTATGAGTCTATCGGGGTATTAACTGCAAGTGCACAGTCTAATCGCGTAGTTTTAAAAGATATCGATCCCACAGGGACTTAATGAATCGACCTACCGTTTTTCTAGGGTTACTGCGTAAAGCTAAGGCGGATGATACTTTAATGATTAGGGGGAAAAATAAAACTAAATTTGTGTCTAGATAAAATATCAAATAATATGGATATCCGTATGTAGTTCGTCGTAATTAGGGAATCAAATCTTCGTTGGTCTTTTTCTTAATTTTAAAATATGTCTTTTCAGTAGACACTATTAATTAAAAGTCTTTTCCTCAAACTCTCGCTCTGTTGAATTAGACTATGACTTTATATTTTAACGTACGGTCTCACTATTTCGTCAAATCTAAAGTCACTTTTGAAAATAATAGAATCTATAGAAACTATTTTTGAGAAAATACTAACCGTTTAAACGCCCTCGTCTCAGACTCTCGCTCTGTTGACTTAGACTATATGATTAAACTTAAATGATTAAATCTCGTCCTCACATTTAACTTTTAAAAATAATTTTTGAAAATGATTAGAATTTAATTAACCTTAAAAATTGCTTTTGCCCTGATTTAAAGTTAATGTTCAATTTACACTGTCCAGTTAAAAACTCAAACCGTCGTTCTATTGATTTTAACTTCTGTATGTCTTTTACTCTCGTACAAAAACCTTGGTATTAACTTTGTAAATTGAGACCAGAAAAAGAGTGACTATATTTTGAAATAAATTTAAACCAACTCCATTTTGATTCCTTTATTCCGCTTACTTTACATACCGATATCTAAATTAATTAGCCAGACATGCTAAACATGCATAAACAATAATCATGCTTAAATACGGCCATATCAAACAAACAATATATATAAACAGTGGAACAAAGCATATGTAAATCAAAACAATAAATCAATTAATTAACGAACCTGGAAAGATACTAGAAATCTGGATTTTATCTCCTAACTTCGATGCTCGAACGCTCCACCACAAGCCGGTTGGATTTGTTCTTCACAATTCTCAATCAGATAGGAAAGTAAAAACAAGGAAATAAAATACTATGATCTGACGTAAGGTTAGATCCAGTAAAAATTACACAATAGTTTCCGGTGTAGAAACTATCGTGAGAAAATAAATTGAATGCTTCAGAAATTAAACTAGAAAAGAAAATAAAATAAAAATTGCTTGAAGTCTTAGAGTGCTGGAAAATTATAAGGCTGGAAAAAATATTGCACGGCCAAGGGAGCTCGCCTAATTTGCTTTTTGTGAGGTCTATTTATATTCACCCTTCAAAATAACCGTTTTCTCAAAAGTATCTTCCGTAGGGTTCCAAAGCGTCAACGAGTGCAGGAGGAAATTTAGGAGAAATTGTCCACTCTGTTACGCACATCAAGCCTAAAATATAGGATGAAATGTGTGACGTCCGTCACACTATGTGTTACGGTCGTAACACAAGGTTTTGGGGCGTGACGCTCGGCACGTGAGTGTGGCGGTCGTGACAGCCATTTCCTTTGTTCCAAACGTGGGCTGGGCTTTGGTGCTTCAGCTTGCTGCTTTTCCTAGAAAATCTTCTTTTTGCACCCCTTTTCTTTCTTTATCACGCGTGCTTTAAATAATGATATCTGAAATAAATAATAAGAAAATACCGAGTAATATCGAATAATATAAAATAAATTGAATCAAATAACGATATAATTTAATTAAATCAAGTCTAAAAATGTGATATAGTTTCATGTTATCAAACTCCCCCACACTTAGATTTTTGCTTGTCCTCAAGCAAGAAACAATGTAGAAATCGATTTAAAATATTAGCCAGATGAAATTTCCAAACACACATCAATTCCTACTAGGTTGCAAGTAAATCTCATTTAGAAATAACCTGAGTTTAATCTTAACATCAAAGACTACCGTAACAACACTAGACAACCTCACCTTATGCAAACCTGTTCGAGTCATGCTATTATAGCTCAGCCTAGTTCTTTTACTCTTATTTCACCCGTTTTCATTCGAGCGAAATCACATTAAGCCCTTTATCTTTTTGCGCACATAGTGGAGTAACCGGTTAGCGATTCTTATTCCCTTTTAGTTAGAAGTTCTGGTACATAAGTTGGATAACTTCTTTGTTTAGTCTATTGCAAATTGCGGGGGATCGGACCGTAGTTCGCCCTACCAAGTTCAGCACCAGAAACCGCTGAACCAACTCACAATGGATCGTTCATATTATGTTTTTGTAGGGTCCGCAACCTTTGGATTAAATGATCGGGTAAGGATCACCTAACTTAATTAGTGCATTTCCTGATTTTTAATATGTTGTTTTGGGAATCATTCACTTGTATTCATCGGCTCTCCACGTAGTTTGCTATTAGGATGGTGCCGACTTCTCATATAAACTACTCGGGGTTACTATAGAACTAAAAGTTCAAGGAATTGGTATAATAGGTACTTAGCCTAGTCTAACATGCTGATGTTTTTAGAGTGTTGGGGCGGTAATAATTTTGTCTTAATTTCACTCAAGTTTTATAAAATAGGCAACCTTTATACTTATTGAGTGTGTTGAATTTTGTTATGGCTCAAGAAAATTGAGGAGAATAGATAATAAAAAATTTCACACTAGGGACTTGACTTAAAATAAAAAAAATTTATTAATGAAAGGGAAATAACATACTTGAAAGGGAAATAAGCATAACTGGAAGGAAGTTTTCCCCCTACACATAAATGAAACATTGTCCCCAATGTTTCAAAAAATGAAAGAAAAGGATAAAATGGAACCCAAACTCAATTCTGCCTGCGTCCTCTTGTTCTTGGACCCGGTGATCGTTCACGTATTGCCAAGTCATCAAACCGGTTAAGCAAGTCAGTGAACCTCTTGTCGGTTATTGCATTCCTCTCTTCTTGTTGTTGTTGCATCTAGCGCATAAGTTGCATGACTTCGTTATTCTGCGTATGCATGGCATCAAGCCGTTGGGCTTGATGTTCAATAGCATCCATGATGTCATCATTTGTTGCAGGCCTTCTTTTTCGAAGACGTCGGGAGGATGGACCAGGCACATTATCGGAAGGATTATGTGGGACCGAATGTTGTGCAGGACCTTGATCACCTTGATCACCTTGCTCTATTTCATCAAACTCGTCTGGGGGCGGGTTTGCTTGTGTAGGCATGGTAGGTTCGGGAGCATTCAGATCGTAGATGAATCTGTTGGGGTTAGTAACATCGGTGAGCGCAATGTTGGGCATAACGACGCTTGGGATTTCTTGGTTATTCACCATAAGATAATACTTTCCGCCTACCCTATTTTTGATTAAGCGGCAGGAGCGACAATAGCTGATATCCATAAACAGGGGTGGCAAAGATTGCAAATTCTGAAGTCGGTCCCCTAGATTTAAACCGAGTGCGATGGTGGTTATTAATCCTCCAATCACAAAAGGTTGACTGCCTCGAGCACAAAGGGTACAAATATGGTGAAGCAAGAAAGGGGCGGCGTTTACCTTTGTATCTGTTGAAAAGATGCAATGTAGGAAGAATAATTCGTTCGCGTTGACTTTGCTGTTGTTGGCTCTTCCAAAGATGGTGTTTTGCAAAATACGGATAAAATACCGGGTAGTGGGGTTGTGTATGTGTGAGGCAAGTAATGCATCCCAGTTGGTGGTTTCCACACCGGATATTTTTCCAAAAAGGTCGAATGCGTTCGTGTTCCATTCTGAGTTTGGAGGGATTCTTGGGTGGACGTGGTCTCCTTCAGGAAAATGTAGCATGACACTCAACTGTTCTTGAGATAATGCGTACTCAGTGTTGAACATACGGAATTTTGCGACACCGGTTAAGTGCTCGTCCTTACCGGTTGGAGTGGTGTATGAATAAGAGCTTAAAAACTCCAAGGTGAGTGATGGGTATGTTGGGTGATTTTGGGTGCACAGAAAAGTTAAATCGGATAATCTAAGCAGCCATTGCACACCTTGAAGTAATCCTAATTCTTGTAAGCAATTGAAATCTGGGTACCTGGTAGAGATGACACCGCGTTGCTGGAACCGAACAAATTGTTCCCGTTGATAGTTACTATCTTCAGATCGGAAAATAATATTTCCGAATTGCACTTCTTGATGTTGGTTCTCCGCCATTTTGATTGGTGGGTAGAAAGAAGGAAAAGAGGATGAAATATATTATTTTTTTGTGTATAGAATGGAATGATGTGGTGTAGGAAGAGATGTAGAGAGGGTATTTATAGGAAGAGTTTTGAAATTGGGAAGAGGAGTGGGTGAGAAACAATTAATGGGGATGAAGGTGAGTGGAATGGGGATAAAGAGGTGAGATGAATGGGAGTAAAGAGGTGAGATGGGAGTAAAGAGGTGAGATGAAGGGAGTAACGGTCATGTCGTAACGGTCAACAACATTTTACGAGGAAACAAGTTGTCACGCTCGTGACAGCATATGTTACGGGCGTCATGGGGTGCGTGGCGACCGTAACAGCCTGTGTGACGCTCATCCCACTTCTGAGTTTGCAACGGTCGTGACAACGTTCGTGACAGGTTTTGTTTTATTATTATTTTTTTATTTTATTTAATTTTATTTTTTTTTAATTTGCCATGAATGCTACTTTACTACACCATAGAATATATATTTTTTCTCTAATAAGCCATGTAAGTAGCATACAATCATCATTGGTAATTTTAGACAGTGCATAAATCAAAATAAAATTTAATTTAACCAATAATGCCAGTAACTTCATAAAAATAAACATAATGTAATATTCAATTGAAGATAAAATAAAGCATGCGAAAAATAAATCCTAAGATTAAAAATATTGTCAAACGAACCTATAAATTTCCTAAAACTAAAACTAGTTAACTCCAATTCTTCTAGCCACTTGTAGAATCTCTCGTCGGAGGAGCAAAGTAATTGACACAGTGTAGCAACTCGTGAAATTGATTTGTCATTCGACTCATGTATTCCATAAATTCATGTCCCATCATAGTTAACTCTTCTCTAATGGCATCTTGTTCGGACATCAAGGCTTGAATAGCGGTATTATAATCAGTTCCGGGCATATGATGTCTAAGATCAGGTACTGCCGATTCTGCGGAAGGGATAGGATGAGGTGGAGAGGCAGCATCATGGTAACCAGTTGGTGTCTGCGGATCAGACTCAACATTAGGAATCTGGCTGTCAAGAATCTCATAATCTTGGATGGTTTCAACAGATCTAACAGGAGAAGATATTCCATCCAGGTTGTAGAGCCAATTATTTAGGTTATGGACACTAGTCATCGGGCTACGCATGGTGAATAGGTAAAAAGCTTGGTTGTTAATTAATAGTTCAAACTCTTCAGGTCCAAGGTTTCCTATAAACATGGTGTTGAAAAGGAAAAGTATATTCATAGGCTGAATACCACAAAATGGGTTCAAATCAAGCATGAGTTGGCGCAATCCAATAGCATTAGCAATCATAGTTATCAATCCTACTATTTGAATCGATGCACGGTCATCTTGAATAAGGAGGTCAAAACTCGCCAACATATAAGTGGCACCATTCACTGGACGATTCTGGGAAGCACAAAATATTATGAAAAGTTCATCACGTGATATTGTGGTAATGTTTGATCTTTTCCCAAAAAGAGTGTGTGCTAGGATCTTGTGGAAATAACGAAAAGTTGGGTTATGTATGTTTCCAGAAAGAAACTCGTGTTCTTCAGGGTCGTCATTTCCCGTTAAACTTCCCCAAAAATGCTCAAATTCTCGATATTCAAAGAGGTCTTCTTGGCTCATGGTGAATGTGTCAAAAGAAGTAGGGAACCCTAAGAGGTTGGTAAATTCTCTAATGTTATACTGATACTCCATATTGAACATCCTGAATTGAATGAAACCTCGGTTTATTCCTTTTCCATGGCTCGGTAAATAAATCAGGGAGCTAAGGAATTCTAGAGTTAGCCTCCGGTAAGTAATAAATTGTCTCCGAATAGGAGTGGTTTCCCACCCTATTTGACTCAGCAGATATAGGACACTATCTCTTAGCCCAAGAACGGTCATTGCACAATCATCAGCATAAAAATTTGGGTGCATCTCTCTCTCAGCAAGTTCTTCAAATGTTTGTCTCTGAGCTCTCCCTCGGAATTTGATACCCATGCGATCAATATGTCCCATCAGGTTAGTGTTAACTAAAGAAAAGAAAAACAAGAATTTTAGTCAGGATTTGGCTAGATGCCGAAAGAAGAGAAAAAGAAAAATTCAATAATATAAAGAAAATGAAGAATGAAAACCGAATAAAATCAAAAGAATAGTCAAAGAAAAATAAAAATTTGTGGGTTGTCTCCCACGAAGCGCTTTGTTTAATGTCGCAAGCTCGACATAAAACTATTAAATGTTAATCTATTAATTTTGGAGACAATACGTCTAAGTGCAGGACTTGCGAGTCTTCATTGTTCTCAGCATAATGATAATGCTTTAGACGCTTCCCGTTTATGATAAATGATTCAATAGATTTTCCTTTAATTTCTACAGCCCCACTAGGAAAGACATTAGTGACTTGGAAAGGGCCAGACCTCCTAGAGCGTAGTTTTCCTGGGAAGAACTTAAGTCTAGAGTTAAACAATAGGACTACATCGCCTTGTTTGAAAGTTTTCCTTGATATACGTTTATCATGCCATTTTTTCATTCTTTCCTTGTAAATTTTGGCATTTTTGTATGCAGCTTGCCTAAGTTCCTCTAATTTGTTTATATCTAGAATTTGCTTTTCACCGGCGGCCTTATAGTTTAAATTTAAATTTTTAATAGCCCAATAGGCCTTATGTTCTAACTCCACTGGGAGGTGGCAAGATTTACCATAAATAAGCTTAAATGGGGTTGTTCCTATGGGAGTTTTGTAAGCGGTTCGATATGCCCATAAAGCTTCGGGTAATTTTGGTGACCAGTCTTTCCTCGATGTAGCGACTGTCTTTTCCAATATCTGTTTAATTTCTCTATTAGACACTTCCACTTGTCCACTAGTTTGAGGATGGTAAGGTGTTTTTACTCGATGTTTTACACAATACTTAAACAATAATTTTTCGAGTATCTTAGATATGAAATGAGATCCACTGTCACTGACGACTATTCTTGGGACACCAAATCTTGGAAAGATTATATTCTTAAAGAGTTTAATTACTACTCGTGTGTCGTTTATTGGAGAAGCTATAGCCTCAATCCATTTTGATACGTAGTCAACTGCTACGAGTATGTACTTGTTACCGAAAGAAGGTGGAAAAGGTCCCATGAAATCTATTCCCCACACATCGAAAATTTCTACTTCCAAAATGCCTTTTGTGGCATTTTGTCACGTCTAGATATGTTTCCTGTGCGTTGACACCTATCGCATTTCTTGACAGTGGTATGTACATCCTTCCATATGTTTGGCCAATAAAGACTGGCTTGTAGGATTTTAGAGCAGGTTTTGGATGTACTTGCATGTCCACCATAAGGAGCGGAATGACAATGTTGGATTATACTTTCTACCTCTTCTTCAGGTATACAGCGACGGAAAATACCATCGGGGCCTCTTTTGAAAAGTAAAGGGTCGTCCCAGTAATAATGTTTTATGTCATGGAAGAATCGTTTCTTTTGTTGGTAGGATAAATCAAGTGGAACCACTCCGGCGGCTAAATAATTGACAAAGTCAGCGTACCATGGTGTAACGCATACAACCAAGGTGGTCTCTACCTGTTCGTCAGCTCTATTTTCTTCCAAATTAGCTATAAGTTTATCGTACGAGAAATCATCGTTGATCGATGTTCTTTCCGGTTCCAGGTTTTCAAGTCTAGAGAGGTGATCTACTACTACGTTTTCAGTTCCTTTTTTATCTTTGATTTCCAAATCAAATTCTTGTAGCAACAAGATCCACCTTAGGAGTCTAGGTTTAGCGTCCTTTTTTGTTAAGAGGTACTTAATGGCAGCGTGATCAGTGTAAACGATTATTTTAGCTCCGACCAAGTAGGAACGAAATTTATCTAGTGCAAATACTACTGCTAAAAGTTCTTTCTCGGTCGTGGCGTAATTCATTTGCGTTTCATCTAGAGTTCTACTTGCATAATATATGACGTGAAGTTTTTTATCCTTTCGTTGTCCTAAAACAGCGCCTACGGCGTAGTCACTTGCGTCACACATTATTTCAAAAGGTTCATTCCAATCCGGGGTCTGCATTATGGGCGCGGAGATCAATGCTTGTTTAAGTGTTTGAAATGCTTCTAAACATTTATTGTCGAAGATGAATTCAGCGTCTTTCATTAATAATCCAGTTAAAGGTTTAGTTATTTTAGAGAAATCTTTAATGAATCGTCGGTAAAAGCCGGCATGTCCTAAGAAGCTTCGTATTTCCCTCACAGTTTTCGGAGGTTGAAGGTTTTCGATTACTTCTATTTTGGATTTGTCTACTTCAATTCCTCTATTTGATATGATGAGTCCTAAAACAATTCCTTCTTGTACCATAAAGTGGCATTTTTCCCAATTAAGTACTAGGTTTACTTTTACACATCGCTCCAGAACTCTTTCTAGGTTTTCAAGACATTCTTCGAAACTTTTCCCGCATACGAAAAAGTCATCCATAAAAACTTCCATGATGTTTTTGAGAAAATCGGCGAATATCGCCATCATGCACCTTTGGAAAGTTGCAGGAACATTGCACAAGCCAAACGGCATTCGTCGATAAGCGAAGGTACAAAAAAGGACATGTGAACGTTGCCTTTTCTTGGTCATCAGGATAGATCGGTATTTGAAAGAAACCTGAGTAACCGTCCAGATAGCAGAAATGAGAATGCTTGGCTAGTCGTTCTAACATCTGGTCTATGAATGGTAAAGGAAAATGATCTTTTCAGGTCGCTTTGTTTAGCTTTCTGTAGTCAATGCACATTCTCCATCCCGATTCAATTTGTTTGGTTATAGTTTCTCCTTTTTCATTTTCGATCACTGTTATACCTCCTTTCTTTGGTACTACGTGTACAGGACTAACCCATTTGCTATCGGATATAGGATATATGATACCTGCCTCTAATAACTTCGTTACTTCCTTCTTCACTACCTCACTCATGATCGGGTTTAGTCTCCTTTGATGTTCCCTAGAAGTCTTACAATCTTCTTCTAGCATGATGTGGTGCATACAAATAGAAGGACTTATCCCTTTAAGATCGGTGATGTTGTATCCTAATGCGGTTGGATATTTTCTTAAGATATGTAGGAGTTTTTCGGTTTCAAGTTTTCCTAGGTCTGCATTGACTATTACTGGTCGCTCAAGTTCTAGGTCTAGGAATTCATATCTCAGATTTTTGGGAAGCGTTTTCAGGTCGAGGGTTGGTTTCTTAAGGCATTGCGTAGGATCTGATGTTATTGCTAAACATTGGTTCAGTTTGTCTTCTATTTGATAGTCAGACAAATCGTCATTTTTGAATTATGTTTCTTTTATGCATTCATCGATGATATCCATGAAGTAACATGTGTCTTCTATTGCAGGTGCTTTCAAAATTTTGGAAAGAATAAACTCGATTTTCTCTTCTCCTACTTCGAAAGTGAGTCGTCCTCGTTTTACGTCTATGATAGCACCGGCGGTTGCTAAGAAGGGTCTTCCCAATATAATGGGGGTAACTTCATCTTCTCTTATGTCCATAATTATAAAATCGGTGGGGATGTAGAATTGACCTATGCGCACGGGAACGTTTTCAAGAATTCCTACGGGATATCTAACGGAACGATCTGCTAATTGCACAAACATTTTAGTTGGTCTTAATTCTCCCATTTCAAGTTTCTTGCATATGGACAAGGGCATAACACTGATACCGGCTCCTAAGTCGCATAAAGCTTTATCTATGACAAATTTTCCTATATGACAGAGTATAGAAAAACTACCAGGATCTTTAAGTTTAGGAGGCATATTTTGGATTATTGCGCTACACTCAGCAGTGAGTGTAACGGTTTCGCTATCTTCAAGTTTCCTTTTATTAGATAAAATTTCTTTTAAGAACTTAGCATATGAGGGCATCTATGTAATAGCTTCTGTAAAGGGAATTGTGACGTTTAATTGTTTCAGTAGGTTAACAAATTTTTTAAATTGGCCCGCGTCTTTGGTTTTAATTAGCCTTTGAGGATAAGAGATAGGTGGTTTGTAAGGCGGTGGAGGTACATAAGGTTCTTTTTTCTCTACGGTTTCCTTATTACACTCTTCCTTTTCCTTAGGTTTACCTTCTTCCTCAGTTGACTTTTTAGAGTTTTGGTTCTCAATCCTTGGGTCAGATGGTCCTTCTACCTCTGTACCACTTCGTAATATAATTGCATGAGCGTGGCCTTTCGGATTAGGTTGGGGTTTTCCAGGAAATGTACCAGTTGGGGCAGCAGTAGGCGCTTGTTGTTGAGCTACTTGCGAGATTTGTGTTTCCAGCATTTTGTTATGGGTAGCCAGGGCATCTACTTTACTTGCTAGTTGTTTAATCTGTTCGCTAGTGTGTACATTCTGGTTTAAGAACTCTTTATTGGTTTGCTGTTGAGAAGCTATGAAGTTCTCCATCATGATTTCCAAGTTGGATTTCCTAGGAACGATATTGTTAGGTGTAGATGGGGTCGACTTTTGATATCCAGGAGGTATAGCTGGAGCTTGACTGGGAGCTTGACCTGGTGCGTATAAAGCGTTGTTACTTTTATATGAAAAATTAGGATGGTTCTTCCAGTTTGAGTTATAAGTATTCGAGTAAGGATTTCCTTGAGCATAGTTCACCTGCTCTGTTTGAATTCTTGTTAGGAGTTGACAATCTGTAGGAGTGTGACCTTGAATTCCACAGACTTCGCA
The DNA here is from genome assembly GCF_024323335.1 of Lathyrus oleraceus. NCBI lineage: Eukaryota > Viridiplantae > Streptophyta > Magnoliopsida > Fabales > Fabaceae > Lathyrus > Lathyrus oleraceus. The sequence continues at coordinate 393,113,171 of NC_066585.1, forward strand.
ATTTTGAGTTATGGCAACCACGGTGGCTGGAGGTGATACATTTAAACTTTCAATTTTCTGGGCAAGAGCATCCACTTTTGCATTAACATGATCAAGGCTACTTATCTCGCACATGCCCCCTTTTGTTTGAGGTTTTTCTACCATTGTTCGGTCGCTTCCCCACTGATAATGATTTTGGGCCATGCTCTCGATAAGTTGATAAGCGTCGGTGTAAGGTTTATCCATAAGCACACCACCGGCGGCGGCGTCTATTGTTAACCTTGTGTTGTACAAGAGACCATTGTAGAAGGTGTGAATTACTAACCAGTCCTCTAAACCATGGTGTGGACAAAGTCTCATCATGTCCTTGTATCTTTCCCATGCTTCGAAAAGAGACTCGTTTTCTTTTTGCTTAAATCCATTTATCTGGGCTCTTAACATAGTTGTTTTGCTTGGAGGAAAATATCGGGCAAGAAAGACTTTCTTCAACTCATTCCATGTGGTGACTGAGTTGGAAGGAAGAGACTGAAGCCATCTTCTAGCTTTATCTCTTAACGAGAAGGGAAAGAGACGAAGTCGAATTGCCTCTGAAGTGACACCATTAGCTTTAACAGTGTCAGCGTATTGGACAAATACGGATAAATGAAGGTTTGGATCCTCGGTAGGATTTCCAGAAAATTGATTTTGTTGCACTGCCTGCAACAGCGAAGATTTAAGTTCGAAGTTGTTTGCTTATATTGCAGGTGGAGCAATACTCGAATGCGGCTCATCCTGCGATGGAGCAGCGTAACCTCGAAGAGCACGAGCTAGTTCGGCCATCGCTGGTATCGTCGAAGGAAGGAGATTTTTGAGATCAGTCGATTGGAGGAAGATTGTTTCTAACACGATACTCCCGAATTCATCGTAATAATCGGAGATATCGTTCAACGTCGTTGATTCGTAAGTAGTACGGCTCGCCTTGTGAGCGAGTGTGTGGCATACAAATCAACGAAAAAGAAGGGAAAAAAAATTAAAAAAAAAATTACCTTAGTCTCTACAACGTAACAGAAGAGTTACGATATCGACTAAATAAAAGTCCCCGGCAACGGCGCCAAAAACTTGATCGCGACTTTATGAGTCTATCGGGGTATTAACTGCAAGTGCACAATCTAATCGCTTAGTTTTAAAAGATATCGATCCCACAGGGACTTAATGAATCGACCTACCGTTTTTCTAGGGTTACTGCGTAAAGCTAAGGCGGATGATACTTTAATGATTAGGGGAAAAATAAAACTAAATTTGGGTCTAGATAAAATATCAAATAATATGGATATCCGTATGTAGTTCGTCATAATTAGGGAATCAAATCTTCGTTGGTCTTTTTCTTAATTTTAAAATAAGTCTTTTCAGTAGACACTATTAATTAAAAGTCTTTTCCTCAAACTCTCGCTTTGTTGAATTAGACTATGACTTTATATTTTAACGTACGCTCTCACTATTTCGTCAAATCTAAAGTCACTTTTGAAAATAATAGAATCTATAGAAACTCTTTTTGAGAAAATACTAACCGTTTAAACGCCCTCGTCTCAAACTCTCGCTCTATTGACTTAGACTATATGATTAAACTTAAATGCTTAACTCTCGTCCTCACATTTAACTTTTAAAAATAATTTTTGAAAATGATTAGAATTTAATTAACCTTAAAAATTGCTTTCGCCCTGATTTAAAGTTAATGTTCAATTTACGTTGTCCAGTTAAAAACTCAAACCGTCGTTCTATTGATTTTAACTTCTGTATGTCTTTTACTCTCGTACAAAAACCTTGGTATTAACTTTGTAAATTGAGACCAGAAAAAGAGTGACTATATTTTGAAATAAATTTAAACCAACTCCATTTTGATTCCTTTATTCCGCTTACTTTACATACTGATATCTAAATTAATTAGCCAGACATGCTAAACATGCATAAACAATAATCATGCTTAAATACGGCCATATCAAACAAACAATATATATAAACAACGGAACAAAGCATATTTAAATCAAAACAATAAATCAATTAATTAATGAACCTGGAAAGATACTAGAAATCTGGATTTTATCTCCTAACTTCGATACTCGAACACTCCACCACAAGCCGGTTAGATTTGTTTCATCACATTTCTCAATCAGATAGGAAAGTAAAAACAAGGAAATAAAATACTATGATCTGGCGTAAGGTTAGATCCAGTAAAAATTACACAATAGTTTCCGGTGTAGAAACTATCGTGAGAAAATAAATTGAATGCTTCGGAAATTAAACTAGAAAATAAAAGAAAATAAAAATTGCTTGAAGACTTTGAGTGCTGGAAAATTATAAGGCTGGAAAAAATATTGCACGGCTAAGGGAGCTCGCCTCATTTGATTTTTGTGAGGTCTATTTATATTCACCCTTCAAAATAATCGTTTTCTCAAAAGTATCTTTCGTAGGGTTCCAAAGCGTCAACGAGTGCAGGAGGAAATTTAGGGGAAACTGTCCACTTTGTTACGCACGTCAAGCCTAAAATATAGGATGAAATGTGTGACGTCCGTCACACTATGTGGTACGGTTGTAACACAAGGTTTTGGGGCGTGACGCTCGGCACGTGAGTGTGGTGGTCGTGACAGCCATTTCCTTTGTTCCAAACGTGGGTTGGGCTTTGGTACTTCAGCTTGCTGCTTTTCCTAGAAAATCTTCTTTTTGCACCCCTTTTCTTTCTTTTTCACGCGTGCTTTAAATAATGATATCTGAAATAAATAATAAGAAAATACCGAGTAATATCGAATAATATAAAATAAATTGAATCAAATAACGATATAATTTAATTAAATCAAGTCTAAAAATGTGATATAGTTTCATGTTATCAATATGTCGCACATCAATCACTTGGAAACTTCCCGGGCAACCATCTACCATTTTAATAGAGGGATTACCATGAGAAGGAAATGGGTTAGCTTTAACATTCGGCGCACGGTCCTCAAAGGACACCATCCCACTCTTTACTAGCTTCTGGACCTCGTATTTCAACGGGTAGCAATTCTTGATGTCATGACCAGGAGCCCCTTGATGAAAGGCACATCGGAGTTCGGGCTTATACCACCATGGAAGTGGTTCTGGAATTTGTGGCCGCTTTCTTGGTTGGAGAAGGTTCTTGAGAACCAAAGACAGATATAACTCAGCATAGGTCATAGGAATAGGGTCAAAAGAGACCGTCTTCCTTTCAAAGTTCTGTTATTGTTGTTGGTTATTGTTGGTGTTGTTGTTGTAGTTGTTTGTTCTTTGTTGTGGCTGTTATTGAAGTTGATGTTGTTAAACTGACATAGATTGATTATTGGAAAATACTAGAATAACGGATGATACTTGATGATGATGACGCGGTTGCGGATTTCTTCTGACATGAGGCCTCATCTGCCTCCCTGCTGACACTGCATTGGTTTCGCCTTCCTTCTTCCTAGAGAAATTGTTACCATACTTCTTGCTTGAAGATACCTCTTCCTTAGACAAATGTCCCTCGTGAACACCCTCTTCTAATCTCATCCCCATATTTACCATTTCGGTAAAATCACTGGGGGAACTAGCAATCATTCGTTCGTAATAAAACGAACTTAGGGTCTTGAGGAAGATCATGGTCATCTATTTTTATTTCAACGGAGGGTTGATTTGAGCAGCAAGCTTTCCCCACCTCTAGGCGTACTCTTTGAATGTCTCTTTGTCCTTCTGAGACATCGACCTCAGTTGATCCCTATCTGGCGCCATATCCACATTGTACTTGTACTGTTTCACAAAGGCTTCACCCAAATCATTAAACATGTGAATAGTTGCACTATCCAATCCCATGTACCACCTCAGAACGGCACCAGTCAGACAGTCCTGAAGGTAGTGAATCAATAACTGATCATTATCAGTTTGCGTCGACATTTTCCTGGCATACATGACAAGATGGCTAAGCGGGCATGTATTTCCCTTATGCTTTTCAAAGTCAGGGACTTCGAACATCATCGGGATCTTGACATTTGGCACTAAGCAAAGTTCCGCAACACTCTTACCTGTAAGACCCCAATTTTGACCCTAAGATCCCTCATGTAATTCCATCATAAGCATAAGCATTGGGATCATGCCTTGGCATCCTTCTTACCCCTCCTTCATGGGGTTTGTTTTGGGAGAGATCACCAAGCATTTTGTGATTATATCATACTTGTATTTTATCATTTCACTAACCAAAATACCAAAAATGTGTCTTTGTATTTGCCTAACTCTTTTGTAGGTAGGGCATGATCTCATTGATTCATCAAGATCACATCTAGGGTTTGAGACCCTCATGTACAAAGAGCACAACCAAGAATTTATTCAATAGTGGTTATGAACATCATATATGAGTCCCAATGTTCTCTACATGTTATATTGATCAAGTTTGCTTCAAGAGTTTGAGGGTGATTTGCCTTGGAAACCCTAGTTTGACTAGGTATCTTGAGTAACTTCTCCAATAAGCTATCTCACCAATTGATCAAATTTCTCAAGGGACACTTAAAAATTCATCATCTTATGCATATATGATCTACCATGATCCAATAAAGTCAAGAGAATTGGAATTATCAAGTTGGTTGATGGTGGTTGGCCAGATGAATTCATCTGATCAAAACTGGGTCTCCCTAGACCATATCTCCTACAATTTTCACCATATGAAAATGATTCCAAGATCAAACCTACTCTAAATGACATTATAAACAACTTTCATGTTGATACCTAGAGCTATTTTTGCTTGGAAAATCATTTTCTATGTTGAAACATTATAGGTCATTTTGTCTAAACCCTAATTTGAAAGTCAACTTCCCAAGGCCATAACTTGCTCAATTTTTATGAGATGAAATATTTACAAGTTCCAAAATCAAATTCAATGTGTCTACTTCAACTTTTATGTTTGGACTGGGAGCAAACTCAACTTCTTTGAACATGTGATATGAGGCTACATTATAGGTCACTTTTGACCTATACCATTGATCAAGTGATTTTTCCAAACTTCAAAAATGCATAACTCTATCATTTCAAATCCAAATGACATGAAATTGGTGACCATTTTTAAGTTATTTGAGATAGATACAACTTTGATGAAGACACTTTTCTCATTTTAAGCTCCCATAAAAAGTTAAGCAAGGTGGAATATTGAGACATATGGCTTGACACTTAGAAAAATTTTGATATGTCAAATTTTCCCAAACTTCCACCTCAAATTTCTCCAAGTTCCAAGCTCCAAATTAAAAAGTGTTCAACATAAAACTTGTTCCTCTTGATCTCACATTTCCAAAGAGCTCAAATTCATTCATTTTCGATGAGAAATGCATAGGCTGCGCATGGCTTAAACAGGCTGATATCATTTGGCATGGATCCAACTTCAAGTAGCAATGTTCAATTGCCTTGCATTCCAAGCTTGCTTCAACACATCTTATCATTCATTTTAGACTTCAAGCTATCATTTCATGGGCCTATACGCGCCCATGCACCATGTTATCATCATTTGCCAAATTTGGAAGGTTGAAAAGAGTGTGCAAATATCACATGGATTTGGCTATATATATACAGCTACATTTGCTCAAAAATCACACACACATTGCGCCAGCTTTGAATCCCCATTGAAAACCCTTCACTCTAAGAGGATAACTCTGATAAATTCATTTAAATTTGAGCTTGAATCTCCACTGTTTTGGAATTCAATTCTCCAGGAGTCCATTGCTTCTAAACCTTTCCATTCCTCTCCTGCAAGCAAGTGAAGTGAAGCCAAGCACAATTCAGATCAAGATCTAGCAAGCTCAGACCTCCATTGAAGGTAATTTGCAGAAATTTTAAACTCTTCGATTCTCTTAATTTATTGCTCAATTCCATTGATTCTTGAGTTGTCTGAAGTCCTACCAATGTAGGCAAGAAGATTGAGACGCTTTGAGGCGAAATCGAAGGAACTCAAATCATGAACCTCATTTTTCAATTCCACATATCTCTTAATATATTTGGAATTGGAGGAATTGGAGGTCATATTCATGCTCAATGATGTTTTTTCTTTAAGATCATGTCCCTGTTTTGAATTTTGGTGATGGTTCATCTCAACCAGTCCGGTGGAGTCCACCGGGGAAGATGACCGGAGCTCTGGCTCCGGCGATGATGTGTCATGCATCTGGACCATAGGATCCTCAAGCCACGTTCTAATCTGGAGCGTTTGTTCTGATTACCATCTACGCCACGCAGTTGACTAAGGAACACATGGAACACATATTTTGGATCATCAGATCTGATGGTCCACGTATTAATGAGGGAGATCGGATGGTCCATGTATTTTTGGATATTCTGAATTTCATCTCAAATATGGGACTTTCACCAAAATGAATGAATGATATTATTGATCCAAAAAATATGGGACTTTCACCAAAAAAATTCAAATACTTTTCTCTTTCATATTCTGAATTAAAATTATTTTTTGGATCATTATTAATATTTTTCATGAATTAATTGATTTTTCATTTTTTTTAATTGGTTAAAAATATTTTTAAGTGTCCAAAAATTATGAAATTTTTTCTCCAATGTCCTTTGACCTTGTTTGACCTATGATAAATCTCATGGCCATTTATTTTGTGTTTTGATGAGATTTTAGGATTTGGACAAAACATATTTCAATTTAATGCATTATTTTATTATTTTTAATTGAATAAATGCCATTTTCATTATGTTGACCATTTGTATTGACTTAATTGAGTTTCTTATTTGTTGTTGGGCCTTGGTCAAGGTTGATTTGACTTTGTTAAGTTAATATCATTGGATTTAGGGGATTGATGGAATGTACATTCCATCTCCCAAAATGAATGAATAATATTAATTTGGTAAAAGTCCTCCTTTGACCAATTTGTGATTTCATTCATCCCCTTCCCTCTTCATCAAATTCCTCTTCTTCATCCATTCATTTCCAATTGGCTAATGACATCTCAAAGTCCTAATGCTAGTCGATTGAAAGATTAACATGAGTATGGATGAGATTAGGCCACATATTTTGCATATTTGTGTGTGGTATGTGTAATGAGCATAGTTCATAATAATATGTCTCCAATATGCATTAACACCAAAAGTCTATTGCCCGACCTCAAATAGTTGTAACTTCTATATAAGTCCAATTACGATTGCTTAACATAGCGCTAAATTTGTGACATAAAAGGCATAAGCATTCTAGTTAGTGAGATTGTAAGTATCCCCTCTTCCATGGTATTGTTTGGAAACTTGGCCTTCTTTCCTTCCTTTGGAAGATGTTTTGGTTCAAGGATCCATGCTTGTGGCAAGTGGGTTGAGTGTTCTTCAAAGAATGTCTTGAAATGAAAAAGCAAAACAAAACTAACTACTAACTTACTAACTTTTAACTTTTAACTTCCAGTCTTTACTTTAATGCAATTTACTTTTAGTACTTTATATCATTTTCCATTATACATATCATTCTAATTATTTATGTTAATGTAATTTTCACTTTGTCCACTTGGACCATATTGTGTGATAGTATTTTGTTTGTATAAACCTTGTTTGCTTGTTTGGTCTTTGACCATTAATGTACATAATAACAACAAAAATCCCTAAAAGACTTTTGAGTGGACTGTTGGTTTGATCTTGCCCAATTGGACTTAGAACTTAGGTAACATTCCTTTGCTAATGGACTTGGCCAATGCCAATTTGTTGAAGAACCAAGTACTTACAATTTTAAATTCATTTGATACTTCATTCAAGATCTCTCCAGTTCATCTGCAACATTGATCACGTTAAGCTGTTATGTTGAACCTGTGACTTGTGGAATTCATCTGCTACATAGGCTATTTTGAAGAAGATCATGAAGTAGATAAGCTTGGATGAGGCCATCTTTATTTGATGCCTTTTCCCTTCAAGACTGATATGATTGTGCATTTGTGTGTTGCTTGATTCTAAAAAGTCCAAGGGAATTCTGGGTTTCTATTGACATACTTGTCTATTGGATTGCTCCCATTTGGTCAGATCTTTTCAACTTTAAACTTTTAAATTTTGTGCATAGGATAGTCTCTTCATCTTCTCCCCATTTCTTTAATTTCAAAATCTCTCCCTCATTTTCAAAACCTTTTTTGTGTGAATTACTCTTTTGTCCTAAACTTTGACCACTTTCAAAAAAGATAGAAACTTTGGCCTTTGGCCTTATGCCATTGCATTTTTAGGCCCTTGTGGCTTTCAAACTTAAATTTTGTTAAAACCAACACACTCATTTTGAAATTTATAGCACGAACTACGAGGTTTTGATCCCTCATTTTTATTTTGGTACGTAGGCACAAGACCGAAGGTCTTGTCAAACACAAAAAATATAATTAATGAATTCTTTTCTCATCCCCCCATTCTATTTGTTTGTAAACATCACTTTATACAAAATACATATGCACACAAAAAGGGATCCCTAGGAGTACCTAGGACACTTTGGGTGCTAACACCTTCCCTCTGTGTAACCAACCCCCTTACCTGTGATCTCTGACTTTTATTAGTTTTTATTTGAAAACTTCTTACTATTTGGGTTTTGTTCGTACTTTTTCCCTTTTCCCTTGGAAACAATAAAAGTGCGGTGGCGACTCTTGTTATTTGATCTCTAGCTTGTCAATAGCTTGATGATTATGAATTTCCCTCTACACAAATTAAGTGGCGACTCTGCTAGGGAGTAGTCTCTAGTGGGTTTAGCCTACTTTTTGTGTGAATACATTTGTATATATGTGATGTTTGTATATATGTATGTGTTATATAATCTTCTTGTTGTGCTTGGTGATCTCTGAGTGGTGAGATAAGTTCTAACCCGAACTTGAGTGCAATTAAGATAGGAGGATGGTATAGTCATGTTCGACTTGTGTGGAGTAGTTCTTAACAAGTTGGCTTGAGATCCATCTGCTCAGTGGAGACTCCTTTGGATTTGGAAATGTCACACAAGTATTTGTGGTTAGGCATTACAATTTCTAATTGGGTCTGAGAAGCTGAGGACCTTAGAACACCTAACCCATCTTGGCCTATTTAGGACGTAGTGCAAAAACTGTTCAGGTGTAGACTTGATAATAGTTGTTACACGATACTACACTCAGACGAGTTTCTCTTGAGAATATTATGGGTCGATGAGTCAGTCATCTTAACCTATAATATCCGATAGATGGAATTAAGACTCTAGGAACTCTTTAGAACATGATCTACAGGTTTTTATACTTAGTTCACTCCTTTGGGATGGTTCTTACCCAGACTCCATGCTCGTGACTTGCAACAAACCGTTGATTCTTGGTTGATCCAATCAAGTCTTGTCAATATCAATGGAACTTGGGTGTTGATAAGGTGTAAACCATAATCCACCAAAATGGATGATTGATCTTGAAAATGACTCGATTCATCCCTTGACCTTTATTTGCCTTGTGTGTGATCCCTTATTTGTGATTGTTGCATTCATGCATTTCATGCGCATCATAACATTCATCACACAAAATTTCAAGGAACTAAGGTGTCATTTGCAAATATTTTCATACCATGGATTGTGGACGAAGGAACACCAAGAAGTACAGTTTCAGATGTCTCGACTTGAAAGAGGTAAGGAAGCTAGCATCTTTTGTATTAGATCCCTTGGACTTCAAAAAACGTCATGGGAAGCTTCTATCCATCTTGGGATGCTTTTGAAGCTATCTTTGTGTTGCTCACCTATGGGTTAGTGTTGTTCCCTAACCTTGACGACTTTGCTGATGTTAACCCTATTAGACTTTTCTTGATTGGGAATCTCGTGCCTACTTTGTTGAGTGATATGTATTTCTATTTGCATCTAAGGAATTCTAAGGGTGGTGGAACGATTGTCTGTTGCACTCCTCTTCCATACAAGTGGTTTATTTCGCACTTTCCTCAGACACCTGCTTTTGTGGAGAACAAACAATGTCTAAGGTGGTCTCAGAGACTTATGTCTCTCACTAATGATGATATAGTTTAGTATGATCCTTCCTTAAGCAGTTTGGAGATTATTGATAGTTGTGGTGAATTCTCTGATGTGCCTCTCATTGGTACACAAGGAGGAATTAACTACAACCCTGCTTTGGCTCGTCGTTAACTTGGGTTCCCCTTGAGAGACAAACCTAATAACATGTTGTTAGAAGGTCTTTTCTATCAAGAGGGTAAAGATCCCCAACATTTGAAGCAGAATATTGTGCACGCCTGGCATAATGTGCATAGGAAAGGAAGATCTGAGCTTGCTCCGTGCAATTGTGTAGCTTTGGAAGCTTACACTCTTTGGGTGAAGAAGAGAGCTATGGAGTTGAAGATGCCTTATCCTTGTGAAAGACCTATGTCTATGGTTATGGTTGAGCCATTAACTCTCCGTAACCAAGATGTAGAGGAGTTGGAAGACGCGCTCGCCAAGATGAAGCAAGAGAAAGATATGTGGGAAGAGCGTTTCCATGCTTTGAGCAAGAAGCATGAAGAGTTGCAGTTGGAGTCTAAGGACAAAGATGCACTGATTGAGCTACTTGAAGCCCGAGTGACGAAGAGACAAAGAGAGATAGAGGTTTCATCTTCTAGCATGTCTCGGCCTTCCGTTGCTTGGAAGAAGATTGTTGATCAGCTTGTCCTCGAGAAGACTCAGATGAAGGCTTCTTCTGAGACCGAGATTCGTCGCATTCGAAGGAAGTACGCGCCTTCAGCCAAATCATCTGACATTGTTGTTAGGGATCCTTAGGATGACTAATATCCTTTTCTCTTGTATCTTTTACTTTGGTTTCTGAAGTTGTACTCAGTGTAATCCTTCCAATTTATATAAATAAAAAGAGATTTTTTTGGTCATATCAAATTACTGCAATTTTAATATTATATATTTGCAAATGATATAGTAAGTTCCTTGAAAATAAAAATAATCAAGCATTGCATTTCATGCATCATTTGCATAAGCAGGTTTTTTCCAGGTGTCTGATTGGTCTTCTTCTGTGCTTTAGCCAAGATGACTCACCGGTACAACACCAGAGCTAATCATTCAAGAATCATGGAACACCTTGAGCAATAAAACTGAGATTTGAAAGAGGAGATTGCCTGGCTGACTGCCATGATGGAGTCAGTTCTTGCTGCTCAAATTCAAGCTTCTCGAACACCTGCAACTCCTCCCGCGAGGACTGTCATTTCTGAAGTGGTTACCTCTACTGTGCCTGCTGCCACAACCCACTTTGTTCCCAATCTTCCTGCTGGATTCCCGTGGGGAATGCCACCCAATTTTGTGCCAGAAGGTTTCGCTCCCACATTTGCTTCCATGCCAGCATCTAGCTCGGTCATGTTTGTGCCACCTCCAGTTATGCATACTTTGCCTCGTGTAGAGGACACTGTCTATCATTTCGAGCCATCTGAGGGCCCAGACGTTTATGAGAAGATGGATGAGATGAAAGACCAATTTCTTGAGTTGCGCAAGGAATTGAAAACGTTGAGAGGCAAAGATCTGTTTGGGAAGAGTGTTGTTGAACTGTGCTTAGTGCCCAATGTGAAAATCCCAGTGAAATTCAAAGTGCCCGACTTTGAGAAGTACAAAGGGAATTCTTGTACACTCAATCATCTTGTAATGTATGCTCGCAAGATGTCAACCCAGACAGATAATGACCAGTTATTGATTCACTACTTCCAGGATAGCCTGACAGGTGCTGCACTCCGTTGGTATATGGGGTTAGACAGTGCAAGCATTCGCACTTTCAATGACCTAGAAGAGGCTTTTATGAAATAATACAAGTAAAACGTGGATATGGCGCCGGATAGGGACCAGCTGAGGTTCATGTCTCAGAAAGATAAGGAGACATTCAAGGAGTATGCCCAGCGTTGGAGGGAGTTGGCTGCCCAGATCACTCCTCCTTTGGAGGAGAAAGAGATGACAAAAATCTTTCTGAAAACCCTGAGTTCATTTTATTATAAGCATATGATCGCTAGTGCTCCTAGTGATTTTACCGAAATGGTAAATATGGGGATGAGACTTGAAGAAGGGGTCCGTGAAGGACGATTGTCAAAAGATGAGGCGTCGACAAGCAAGAAGTATGGGAGTAGTTTTAGCAAGAGGAAGGATAATGAGACTAACGCAATAACCAGTGGGAGGCAGAGGAGGCCTCAAGTCAGAAGAAACCCACCACCCCGTCAACATCATTATCATCAAGTATCTTCTGTCATTCCAGTATTTTCCAATTAGCGAACAACACCAATTCAACAACAACAACAACATCAGTATCAAAATCAACGTCAACAACAACAACCGCAACAAAGAACAAACACCTACAACAACAACAGTTCCAACACCAATAATCACCAGCAACAAAACTTTGAGAGGAAGAAGGTCTCTTTTGACCTGATTCCTATGTCATATGCAGAACTGTACCCATCATTAGTCCTCAAAAATTTGATTCAACCGAGGAATCCACCGCAGATCCCAAAACCACTTCCTTGGTGGTATAAACCCGAACTTCGTTGTGCTTTTCACCAGCGTGCACCTGGGCACGATATCGAGAACTGTTATCGGCTGAAGTACGAGGTGCAAAAGCTTATGAAGAGTGGCATGGTGTCTTTTGAAGACCGCGCTCCAAATGTGAAAGCTAATCCTTTGCCCGCTCATGGGAATTCTTCAGTGAACATGGTGGACGGCTGTCCCAGTGAATTCAAAGTTTTTGATGTCTGGTTTATCCGAAGATATTTGGTGCAAATGCATAAAGATATCTGTTTGTTGAGTGACTGTAAACATGATCACGATGGTTGTGATATTTGTAGCGTGAACCCAAGGGGGTGCGTTGTTGTGAAAAGGGACATCCAGCATCTGATGGATGAAGGCATGATCCAAATTGTTCAATCCCGTCATATAGATGATGATGTTAATGTCATAGTTCTCGCTTTCAAACAACCAGAGCGATTGGTGATTCAGTATGATAGCAGCAGTAACCAGAACGTCAGCAATAGATCAGTTTCGCCATTGGTAATACGGTTAGCGGGCCCAGTCCCGTATGCATCTGATAAGGTTTTACCATATCAATACAATGTTACGGTGATGGAGAATGGTCAAGAGGTACCGTTACCTACGACCAATTAAGTGGTGAGCATTGCAGATGTTACGAAGGTGACCCGCAGTGGTTGGTAAGAAGGCGGAGGTGCCAATTGTAGATCCTGTTAGTTGTTCAAGAGATAAGTCTGGTGAATCCAGCAACTTGAAAGTTAATGATGATGATGAGGTACTCCGACTGATCAAAAGGAGTGAATTTAACATGGTTGAGCAGCTGCTCCAGACTCCCTCAAAGATTTTCGTGATGTCTATGCTTTTGAATTCTGAAGCACACAGAGAAGCACTCCAGAGAGTTCTTGAACAGGCATATATGGAGCAGGATGTTACTGTGGATCAATTTGATCATATATTGGCTAACATCACTTCATGCAATAATTTGAGCTTTTACGATGAAGAACTCCCTGAGGAGGGAAGAAATCACAATCTGGCTTTGCACATTTCTATGAATTATAAAGAAGATGCTTTGTCAAACGCGCTAGTCGACACTGGGTCGTCACTCAATGTGCTTCCGAAGTCGACATTGTCTAAGTTATCTTATCAAGGAGCTCCCATGAGGTACAGTGGAGTAATTGTCAAAGCCTTTGATGGCTCGCACAAGACAGTTATTGGAGAAGTGGACATTCCAGTCAAGATAGGTCCGAGTGATTTTCATATTACTTTCCAGGTAATGGATATTCACCCGGCCTATAGCTGTTTATTAGGAAGGCCATGGATTCATGAGGCAGGGGTTGTTACTTCCACTCTGCATCAGAAGCTCAAATTTGTCAAGAATGGCAAGTTGGTGATTGTTGGAGGAGAGAAAGTGTTGTTGGTTAGCCATCTGTCATCTTTCTCCTATGTGGAAGCAGAGGATGAGGTTGGAACTCCATTCCAAGCCTTATCTATTGCTGTTGAGAAGAGAGTTGGGGCACCTATGTCCTCTCTGAAAGATGCACAGAAAATTGTTGAAGAAGGTCCTGTTGATCAGTGGGGGTGCGTGGTAGAGGTCGCCGACAACAAGGGAAGAACTGGTTTGGGGTTCCAAAAGGGCTCGTCAACGGTTAGATCTGAAGAGATGCAACTCAGCTTCCGTAGCGGAGGGTTCATTCATGGGAATGAATAACACTTAGCTGATGTGCTAGAGGATAGTGAAGAGGAAGACTGCACCAACTTTGTGACGCATGGACAGACATGCAACAATTGGACTGCTGTTGATATTCCTGTTAATTTCCATCGATCTAAGTAATTGCTTTTATATTCTAAAATCTTTCTCCTACGCCAAAGGGAGAAGTGAACATTGTTGGGCATTTTGAAATTGATCATTAATAAAATTAATTATATTCATCCACATCTTTGATGTTTATTTTTACTTTTTGCTTTATTTCTGAAAATGGTAATCACAAAAAACATAAATAAACAATATAATTGTCCAACTGCATAATATTTGGTCGCGAATTCACTTCTCTAAAATCAAAATATCAAATAATTATGCAGGTTGGTTCCTAACCCCATTGAATACAATGATCCCTCTCCTTCTCCAAATTTTGAATTCCCTGTGTTTGAGGCCGAGGAGGAAAGTGATGTAGAAATGAGTGATGAATTGTCTCGTCTTCTTGAGCAAGATGAGAAGATTATTCAGCCGTTTGAAGAGCAGATTGAGCTAGTCAAGTTGGGTTCCAAAGATGATGTGAAGGAAGTCAAGATTGGGTCTCGACTGTGTCCAGAAGCTAAGAAGGGGTTGATTGATCTTCTTCGAGAGTATTCATATGTGTTTGCTTGGTCCTATCAAGACATGCCTGAGTTGGATTCTGATATTGTGGAGCATAGATTGTCGTTGAAGCCAGAATGCCCGCCAGTCAAGCAGAAGTTGAGAAGAACACATCCTGATATGGATATGAAGATCAAAGAGGAAGTTCAGAAGTAGATTGATGTCGGTTTCCTTGTGACTGCTGAGTATCCGCAGTGGGTGGCCAATATTGTGCATGTGCCGAAGAAAGATGGAAAAGTTTGCATGTGTGTCGACTATAGAGATTTGAATAAAGCCAGTCCGAAATATGATTTCCCTCTTCCACACATTGATATGTTGGTAGACAAAACTGTTAAATTCAAAGTCTTTTCATTTATGGATGGATTTTCCGAATATAATCAAATCAAGATGGCACCCGAGGATATGGAGAAGACCACATTCATTACACCCTGGGGAACATTCTGTTATAGAGTGATGCCTTTCGGTCTAAAGAATGTTGGTGCAATTTACCAAAGAGCAATGACTACTCTTCTTCATGATATGATGCATAAAGAGATTGAAGTTTATGTCAATGACATGATTGCTAAATCAATTGATGAAGAGGAACATGTTGAGCATTTGTTGAAGCTATTCCAGCATTTGAGGAAGTATAAACTCCGCTTGAATCCCAATAAGTGTACTTTTGGTGTTCGTTCTGGTAAGTTGTTGGGCTTTATTGTCAGTGAGAAGGGTATTAAAGTTGATCCTGCCAAGGTCAAAGCAATACAAGAGATGCCTGCGCCCAAAACTGAGAAGCAAGTCAGAGGTTTTCTCGGCCGCTTGAATTATATTTCCAGATTCATTTCCCACATGACTGCCACATGTGCGCCTATATTCAAGCTTCTTCTGAAAGATCAGCCTTGTGATTGGGCCGAAGATTGCCAGAAAGCATTTGATAGTATCAAAGAATATTTGCTTGAGCCTCCGATTTTGTCTCCACCTGTTGAAGGAAGACCGTTGATCATGTATTTGACTGTGCTAGAAGTTAGTATGGGTTGTGTTCTTGGTCAGCAAGATGAGACTGGGAAGAAAGAATTTGCAGTTTACTACCTCAGTAAGAAGTTCACCGACTGTGAGACTCGGTATTCTATGCTTGAGAAGACTTGTTACGCATTGGCTTAGGCTGCTAAGCGTCTGCGTTAGTATATGTTAAATCATACCACTTGGTTGATATCCAAAATGGATCCAATCAAGTACATATTTGAGAAGCCTGCTTTAACTGGGAGGATTTCCCGTTGGCAGATGTTGTTATCAGAGTATGATATCGAATACCGATCTCAGAAAGCGATCAAAGGTAGTATCTTGGCTGACCAATTGGCTCACCAACCAATTGAAGATTATCAGTCGGTACAATATGACTTTCCAGATGAAGAGATTTTTTACTTGAAAATGAAAGATTGTGATGAACCATTGCTAGAAGAAGGGCTAGAACCTGGTTCCCGTTGGGGCATGGTATTTGATGGAGTTGTTAATCAATATGGAAATGGAATTGGGGCAGTGATTATTACTCCTCAAGGCACGTATTTACCATTTACAACTAGATTGACTTTCAAGTGTACAAATAATATGGCTGAGTATGAAGCTTGCATTATGGGGCTCGAAGAGGCCATTGATCTCAAAATCAAGTATTTAGACGTCTATGGAGATTCGGCTTTGGTTGTGAATCAGATCAAAGGTGAACGGGAGATGAATCAACTCGGTTTGATACCATATACAGATTATGCGAGGAGGATTTCAACTTTCTTTACAAAGGTTGAATTTCATCATATCCCTCGAGATGAGAACCGGATGGCAGATGCTCTTGCAATGTTAGCATCGATGATTATGGTAAACTATTGGAATGAAGTTCCCAATTTATCTGTGATGCGTCTTGATAGGCCAGCTCATGTGTTTGCTATTGAAGAGGTCAAAGATGAGAAGCCGTGGTATTACGACATCAAATGTTTCTTCCAAAGTCAGATTTACCCGCCTGGGGCATCTTTGAAAGATAAGAAGACTTTGAGAAGATTAGCCAATAATTTCTACTTGAATTGTGATATACTGTACAAGAGAAACTTCGACATGGTTTTGCTCAGATGCGTGGATGGACACGAAGCAGACATGTTGATGACTGAAGTGCATGAAGGTTCCTTTGGTACTCATTCCTATGGACATGCAATGGCAAAGAAGATGTTGCGAGCAGGTAACTATTGGCTGACAATGGAATCTGACTGTTGCAAGATTGTGAAGAAGTGCCACAAGTGTCAAATTTATGCTGATAAGATTCATGTTCCTCCGACACTATTGAATGTTATTTCTTCCCCATGGCCCTTCTCCATGTGGGGAATTGATATGATTGGGATGATTGAGCCCAAAGCTTCGAATGGACATCATTTCATTTTGGTGGCAATTGACTACTTCACAAAATAGGTTGAAGCGACATCGTATGCAAATCTAACCAAACAAGTTATTGTAAGGTTTATCAAGAATCAAATTATATGTCGTTATGGTGTGCCAAGTAAGATCATTACTGATAATGGATCGAACTTGAATAATAATATGGTGGAAGCTTTTTGCAAACACTTCAAGATTGCACATCATAATTCTTCTCCCTACAGACCTAAGATGAATGGGGATGTTGAAGCTGCGAACAAGAACATCAAGAAGATTATTCAGAAGATGGTTATCACATATAAGGATTGGTATGAGATGCTCCCGTTTGCTTTGCATGGGTATCGTACATTCGTCCGCACTTCAACAGGGGCAACCCCTTTTTCTCTTGTTTATGGTATGGAAGCAGTGCTCCCCGTAGAAGTAGAGATTCCTTCATTGCATGTGCTCATGGAAGCCAAGTTGACTGAAGCAGAATGGTGTTAAACTAGGTTTGACCAGTTGAATTTAATAGAAGAGAAGAGATTGACTGCCATGTGTCATGGTCAGTTATATCAGCAGAGAATGAAGAAAGCTTTTGATAAGAAGGTCAAACCTCGCGTATTCAGAGAAGGTGACCTTGTGCTCAAGAAGATTTTATCGTTCAAGCCAGATTCCAGAGGAAAATAGACTCCCAATTGTGAAGGCCCATATGTTGTTAAGCGAGCCTTTTTAGGCGGTGCATTGATTCTTACAACTATGGATGGTGAAGAGTTCACTCGTCCTGTGAACGCGGATGCAGTCAAGAAATACTTCACCTAAAAAAAGAAAAAAACAGCTCGCTAAGTTGAAAACCCGAAAGGGCGGCTTAGGCAAAAATGAGTGTCTCGGTGGATTGAAAGCCCGAAAGGGCGATCCAGGCAAAAATTAGAGACATAAAAACAGAAAGAATTTCCTGATAAGTTGAGTACCCCACCTTGGGGCAACTTATGCAAAAATTAGGGATTATGGCAAGTAACTGCATTCTGCTGATCTTCAGATTTTGAAGACTTGTTGAGCACAAGGGTTGACATTAGTTCATCTCCAGCAGCGACCAAGAGCACAGTGGATGTCAAGAGTTGGGAGAAGGATTAAGGATCATTTGTATTCAATGTACCCCTTTTCCATGTAAATTACCATTTTCAACTTTGTAAAATCTATGGAGTCTTGTCATTTACAGGCTACCATTCCAATAAATAAAGTTGAGCTTTTATCCAATTGTTTCTACTCTTATTTACTTCAGCTAATAGTTTTAAATTTTATTATGATCATTTTGAAATTAAATTTTAAATCAAAAATCAAGTTTAAGATATATAAGCAAAAACTTTTCCAAAGCAAGTAAAAAGAATATCAACAGCATTTCAGTAAGAAGCAAGTTCTTAAGTGCGAAGCATATGAGGTTCCCCAAGCAGTTAACTCTTCGGGTATCCTTAGACGTTTGTGTGTTGATTCAGTTCCGCGGCAAAATGTTTGATCCCCAGTGGAGTTTATTTCTTTTTCCCAGCTGAGTTGATTGATTTAGATCCCCAGCGGCGTGTACTTGTCTTCAACAGAATTTCGGCCTTCCCAGTGGAGTTCGTATTTCCTCAGTAGGTGAATCTTCTTCAGAGATGTTTGATCCTTCCCCAGTAGATCGCTTTGGTATCCCCACCAATCGTTGTATCTTTGCTCCCAGTCAGAGTTTCCTCTGGGTTCTTGAGCAGCTTTTTGATTCTTCCCCAGTAGGGTTGTCTCCCATTTTTATGGTGTTGACCTAAAAATTCCCTATAAATTGGATGTTTTATCCTCATTAGATCTCCTTCCCCAGCCAGGGTTGAGCCTTTGAGATGTTGATCTCTTTGTTCTCCAGCAGTTTGTCTCCATGATTTGTGGATTGACCGAGGATTGTACCGGTGGTTCAACTTCTTTGTGACACCTCTGTATCCTTCGTGATCGTTTTGTCAGCATAATCGCCATATATACATACGCATATACATTCATATAAGTTCATGATTTGCATATCCTGCATCTTCACATTCGATTTGTTTGAGACTTTCATTCTCTTTTATGGTGGTACTTTATCCCCATACCAAATTTGGTGTTTGTCCTCTTTCAATTATAGAGTGTCAGCCCCTAAGAAGAAAAGACTTTAACCTTTCTCTATTTCCCCAATGAGTTTGTTTCCTCGTGGATGATTGTTATTTCAGTTCCCTCTCCAGCAAATTTTCTGGATGGAATTACTCCCCTTGAGTTATGTCCTCATTGGGTTGAGTCTTAATTGACCGTTATCTTTCTATCTCTTACCTAGATAGATATCACTGTCCCCTAAGAGTCTATTACCCAGTATCTGGTAATATCCTTCTTAATGGGTAGTTTGTTACTTCTTTCCCAATACCCGGCAAAAGTACCTTTTTTTCTCCTCATCAGAATCCCTTAATGGATCTATTCCTCGAAAAGTATATCCTTGATATGTTCATCCTAACCAGTGACGGATATCTTTTCTTTCCCCGTGGAGTTTATCCTTGATATGTTCACTTTAACTAGTGACAGATACTCTCACCCTTGGTATTATACCCAGTAAAAAGGTAGTTGTAATTCCTATTTTAGTTCCTTAGAGAGTTAATCCTTGATATGTTCATCTTAATCGATGACGGATTTTCTTCTCCTTGTTGGTCTTCTACCCAGTAATCGGTAGTTGTAAATCCTACTTTTCTTCGGTGCAGAGTTAATCCTTGATATGTTCACTTTAACTAGTGACGGATTTTCTCTCTTTGGTATTCTATCCAATAACTGATAGATGTAATCCCTATTTTTACTCCCCTTTTCAGAGTCTATCCTTGATATGTTCACTTCAACCAGTGACAGATTTTCTCTTTGATTGGTCTTCTACCCAGTAACTGGTAGTCATAAATCCTACTTTATCCCCTCGCATAGATAATCCTTGATATGTTCATCCTAACGGATGACGGATTTTCTCTCCGACGATTTTCTATCCGGTTTTCGATAGATGTAATTCCTCCCTTTTTGTTCAGTTGGTATATCCTTGATATGCTCATCCTAACCAATGACGGATATCCTCCTTAACATCCTCAGGCAAGTCTATCCTTGATATGTTCATCCTAACCGATGACGGATTTTCTTCCCTGTCGAGTTTATCCTTGATATATTCATCCTAACCGATGACGGATACTCTCACCCCTTAGTCTTCTGCCCAGTAACTGGTAGTTGTAAATCCTATTTTTCTGCAGTTTTCCCCAACAAGGCTATTCTTACCCAGTAACCGGTAATGAATATTCCCTCCTGGCTTTTTCTCAGCGAGTTATCCTTGATATGTTCATCTTACCCGATGACGGATGTTCTCCTTGTCAAATTTTGTTATCTCCTTACCCAGTAACAGGTAGTAGATAATAGATTTCTGCTCCTCCTGTGTTGAATTTTTTCTCCCCAGTTGAGTTGAGTGCGCATTTCCATAGTGAAATCGCTTTTCCCCTACACGAAACGAGTATTTCAGTTTTATCTTGACTTAATCGTATCCTCTGTAGATGATGTTTGTTTCCCCGACTGAGTCTTTCCATTGTTATATGGATTTCCTCGAGTCCCCCAGTAGTTTTAAGTCGTAGCCTGGCCTACACATAATTCCTTTTATCCCCTTAGAGTCTCTGTCTCCCCAGTGAGTTTTCCTTACGGAATGCATTATGCTCCTGCGGACTTTCGGTCTCTCTGATTTCTTTTTCCTTTGTGGCAATAACTCCCCACAGAGCATTGACTTTTGCATTCATATCATATGCATCATGAGGTGTCTTAGGGACCAAAATTTGTTTCTTTGTATTGTTATTTAAGCCCATTCTACTGAGTCGACATGAATATTTTAACCTTCGCCTCTCGGTTAGAATGTCCTTAAATAGGGGCAGCTATAAGACCCCAATTTTAACCCTACGATTCCTCATGTAATTCCACCATAAGCATAAGCACTGGGATCATGCCTTGGCATCCTTCTTACCCCTCCTTCATTGGGTTTATTTTGGGAGAGATCACCAAGCACTTTGTGATTATATCATACTTGTATTTTATCATTTCACTAACCAAAATACCAAAAATATGTCTTTGTATTTACCTAACTCTTTTGTAGGTAGGGCATGATCTCATTGATTCATCAAGATCACATCTAGGGTTTGAGACCCTCATGAACAAAGAGCACAACCAAGAATTGATTCAATAGTGGTTATGAACATCATATATGAGTCCAAATGTTCTCTACATGTTATATTGATCAAGTTTTCTTCAAGAGTTTGAGGGTGATTTGCCTTGGAAACCCTAGTTTGACTAGGTATCTTGAGTAACTTCTCCAACAAGCTATCTCACCAATTTGATCAAATTTCTTAAGGTACACTTTAAAATTCATCATCTTATGTATATATGATCTACCATGAGCCAATAAAGTCAAGATAATTGGAAGTTAGCAAGTTGGTTGATGGTGGTTGGCCAGATGAATTCATCTAATCAAAACTAGGTCTCCCTAGACCCTATCTCCTACAATTTTCACCATATGAAAATGATTCCAAGAGCACACTTACTCTAAATGACATTATAAACAACTTTCATGTTTAGAACTAGAGCTAGTTTTTCTTGGAAAAAAATTTTCTATGTTGAAACATTATAGGTCATTTTGTCTAAACCCTAATTTGAAAATCAACTTCCCAAGGCCATAACTTGCTCAATTTTTATGATATGAAAGATTTCCAAGTTGCACAATCAAATTCAATGTTCCTAATTAAACTTTTATGTTTGGAGTGGGAGAAAATTCAACTTCTTTGAACATGTGATATGAGGCTACATTATAGGTCACTTTTGACCTATACCATTGATCAAGTGATTTTTCCAAACTTCAAAAATGCATAACTCTATCATTTCAAATCCAAATGAAATGAAATTGGTGATCATTTTGAATTCCTTTGAGAGAGATACAACTTTGATGAAGACGCTTTTCTCATTTTAAGCTCCCATAAACAGTTAAGCAAGGTGGAATATTGAGATATATGGCTTGACACTTAGAAAAAATTTGATATGTCAAATTTTCCCAAACTTCCACCTCAAATTTCTCCAAGTTACAAGCTCCAAATGAAAAAGTTTTCAACATCAAACTTGTTCCTCTTGATCTCACCTTCCCAAAGAGCTCAAATTCATTCATTTTGGATGAGAAATGCATAGGTTGCGCATGGCTTAAACAGGCTAATATAATTTGGCATGGATCCAACTTCAAGTATCAATGTTCAATTGCCTTGCATTCCAAGCTTGCTTCAACACATCTGATCATTCATTTTGGACTTCAAGCTATCATTTCATGGGCCTATGCGCGCCCATGCACCATGCTGTCGTCAGTTGCCAAATTTGGAAGGTTGAAAAGAGTGTGCAAATATCACATGGATTTGGCTATATATACAGTTGCATTTGCTCAGAAGTCACACACACATTGCGCCAGCTTTGAATCCCCATTGAAAACCCTTCACTCTAAGAGGATAACCTTGATAAATTTATTTGAATTTGAGCTTGAATCTCCACTATTTTGGAATTCAATTCTCCAGTAGTCCATTGCTTCTAAACCTTTCCATTCCTCTCCTGCAAGCAAGTGAAGTGAAGCCAAGCACAATTCAGATCAAGATCTAGTAAGCTCAGACCTCCATTGAAGGTAATTTGCAGAAATTTTAAACTCTTCGATTCTCTCAATTTATTGCTCAATTCCATTGATTCTTGAGTTATCTGAAGTCCTACCAATGTAGGCTAGAAGATTGATTTGCTTTGAGGCTAAATCAAAGCAACTCAGACCATGAACCTTATTTTTAAATTCCACATATCTCTTAATATACTTGGAATTGGAGGAATTGGAGGTCATATTCGTACTCAGTGATGTTTTTTCTTTAAGATCATGTCCCTGTTTTGAATTTTGGTGATGGTTCATCTCAACCAGTCCGGTGGAGCTCACCGGGGAAGATGACTGGAGCTCTGGCTTCGGCGATGATGTGTCATGCATCTGAACCATAGGATCCTCAAGCCACGTTCTAATCTGGAGCGTTTGTTCTGATTACCATCTATGCCACGCAGTTGACTAAGGAATACATGGAACGCGTGTTTTGGATCATCAGATCTGCCACCTCAATTAATGAGGGAGATCGGATGGTCCACGTATTTTTGGATATTCTGAATTTCATTTTAATTCCATTTTCTTCAATAATTCATATTAAATTTAATATTGATCCAAAAAATATGGGACATTCACCAAAAAAATTCAAATATTTTTCTCTTTCATATTCTGAATTAAAATTATTTTTTGGATCATTATTAACATTTTTCATGAATTAATTGATTTTGCATTTGTTTTTAATTGGTTAAAAATATTTTTAAGTGTCCAAAAATTATGAACTTTTTGCTCCAAGGTCCTTTGACCTATGATAAATGTCATGGCCATTTATTTGGTGTTTTGATGAGATTTTAGGATTTGGACATAACATATTTGAATTTAATGCATTATTTTATTATTTTTAATTGAATAAATGTCATTTTAATTGTGTTGATCATTTGTATTGACTTAATTGAGTTTCTTATTTGTTGTTGGGCCTTGGTCAAGGTTGATTTGACTTTGTTAAGTTAATATCATTGGATTTAGGGGATTGATGGAATGTACATTCCATCTTCCAAAATGAATGAATGATATTAATATGGTAAAAGTCCTCCTTTGACCAATTTGTGATTTCATTCATCCCCTTCCCTCTTCATCTAATTCCCCTTATTCATCCATTCATTTCCAATTGGCCAATGACATCTCAAAGTCCTAATGCTAGTTGATTGAAAGATTAACATGAGTATGGATGAGATTAGGCCACACCTTTTGCATATTTTTATGTGTGGTATGTTTAATGAGCATAGTTCATAATACTATGTCTCCAATATGCATTAACACCAAAAGTCTATTGCCCAGCCTCGAATAGTTGTGACTTCTACATAAGTCCAATTACGATTGCTTAACATAGCGCTAAATTTGTGACATAAAAGGCATAAGCATTCTAGTTAGTGAGATTGTAAGTCTCCCCTCTTCCATGGTATTGTGTGGAAACTTGGCCTTCTTTCCTTCCTTTGGAAGATGTTTTGGTTCAAGGATCCATGCTTGTGGCAAGTGGGTTGAGTGTTCTCCAAAGAATGTCTTGAAATCAAAAATCAAAACAAAACTAACTACTAACTTACTAACTATTAACTTTTAACTTCAAGTCTTTACTTTAATGCAATTTACTTTTAGTACTTTATATCATTTGCCATTATACATATCATTCTAATTGTTTATGTTAATGTAATTTTCACTTTGTCCACTTGGACCATATTGTGTGATAATATTTTGTTTGTATATACCTTGTTTGATTATTTGGTCTTTGACCATTAATGTACATAATAACAACAAAAATCCCTAAAAGACTTTTGAGTGGACTATTGGTTTGATCTTGCCCAATTGGACTTAGAACTTAGGTAACATTCCTTTGCTAATGGACTTGGCCAATGCCAATTTGTTGAAGAACCAAGTACTTACAATTTTAAATTCATTTGATACTTCATTCAAGATCTCTCCAGTTCATCTGCAACATTGATCACGTTAAGCTGTTATGTTGAACCTGTGACTTATGGAATTCATCTACTACATAGGCTATTTTGAAGAAGATCATGAAGTAGATAAGGTTGGATGAGGCCATCTTTATTTGATGCCTTTGCCCTTCAAGACTGATATGATTGTGCATTTGTGTGTTGCTTGATTCTAAAAAGTCCAAGGGAATTCTGGGTTTCTATTGACATACTTGTCTATTGGATTGCTCCCATTTGGTCAGATCTTTTCAACTTTAAACTTTTAAATTTTCTGCATAGGATAGTCTCTTCATCTTCTCCCCATTTCTTTAATTTCAAAATCTCTCCCTCATTTTCAAAACTTTCTTTGTGTGAATTACTTCTTTGTCCTAAACTTTGACCACTTTCAAAAAAAATAGAAACTTTTGCCTTATGCTATTGCATTTTCAAATTTATTTTCTTAAATCAAACTTGTAAATAAATTTAATCATACTTGACTTAAACTTTCAAAAAAAGCCAAAAAGAACTAACTCATTCAAACCATTTTTAGGCCCTTGTGCCTTTCAAACTTAAATTTTGTTAAAACCAACACACTCATTTTGAAATTTATAGCACGAACTACGAGGTTTTTATCCCTCATTTTTATGTTGGTACGTAGGCACAAGACCGAAGGTCTTGTCAAACACAAAAGTATATTTAATGAATTCTTTTCTCATCCCCCCATTCTATTTGTTTGTAAACATCACTTTGTACAAAATACATATGCACACAAAAAGCGCTCCCTAGGAGTACCTAGGACACTTTGGGTGCTAACACCTTCCCTCTGTGTAACCAACCCCCTTACCTGTGATCTCTGACTTTTATTAGTTTTTATTTGAAAACTTCTTACTATTTGGGTTTTGTTCGTACTTTTTCCCTTTTCCCTTGGAAATAATAAAAGCGCGGTGGCGACTCTTGTTATTTGATCTCTAGCTTGTCAATAGCTTGATGATCATGAATTTCCCGCTACATTACCGAACAGATCTTTTCACCTCAACGTTTTCAACTCCTTTTGCAGCTCAAGGAATTGGTCTTTCATCTCATCCATCTTCTCGTAAACATCCGGACCCTCAGACAGCTTGGAATGGTATATGGTGTCTTCAACACGAGGCAGAGTGTGAAAAACTAGAGACGTCACAGACATGACCGGGCTAGATGTCGGTATGGAAGCAAAGGTAGGCGCAAAACCTTCTGGCACAAAGTTCGGCAGCATTCCCCACGGGAATCCGGCAGGCATAGCAGGCGCAAACTGAGTGGCAGGCACGGTTGAAGTAACAACCTCTGAAATGACGGTCCTCTAAGGAGAAGGAGTTGCAGGCGTTGAGGAACACTGACTTTGAGCAGCTAGAACAGACTCCATCATGGAAGGCAAGCGGGCAATCTCAGCCTTCAACTCTTGGTTCTCTTTTTCCAAGTGTTCCATGATTCTCAGATGATTGGCGTGAGTATTGTATCGATGAGTCAACTTGGATGAAGCACAGAAGAATAACCAATAAGACATTCGGCAGAAGAAAAACCTGTTATGCAAATGATGCATGAAATGCAATTCTTTGATTGTTTTTATTTTCAAGGAACATACTATTTTATTTGCAAATATATAATAATAACTGTAACAATTTGACTGACCATAAAAAAATCTTTTATTTATATAATTTGGAAGGATTCCACTAAGCACAATTTCAGAAACAAAAATACAAATACAAGAGAAAAGGAAACTAATCATCTTAAGGATCCCCTAACAGCAGTGCCATATTTTCTGGCTGCAGGCGCGTACTTCCTTCGGATGCGTCGGATCTCGGACTCAAAAGAAGTCTTCATGTGAGCCTTCTCGAGGACAAGCTGGTCAACAATCTTCTTCCAAGAACCTAAAGGTTGAGGCATACTAGAGGAAGATGAACCCTCTAGTTCTCTCTGTCTCTTCACTGCTCGGTCTTCAAGAAGTTCAATAAGCGCATCTTTGTCCTTAGACTCAAGCTCTAACTCCTCATGCTTTCGGCTCAAAGCATGGAACCGCTCTTCCCACATATCCTTCTCTTGCTTCATCTTGGCGAGTGCGTCTTCCAACTCTTCTACATCCTTGTTAGGGAGATTTAATGGCTCAACCACAACCATAGACATAGGTCCCTCACAAGCATAAGAATCTTCAATTCCAAAGCTCTCTTCTTCACCCAAAGAGTGTAAGCTTCCAAAGCTACGTAGTTGCACGAACCAAGCTCAGATCTTCCTTTCCTATGCACATTATGCCAAGCGTGAATCATCGTCTGCTGCAAAATTTGGGGATCTTTACCCTCTTGATAGAAAAGACCTTCTAACTGAGTATTATTAGGTTTTTCTCTCTAGGGGAACCCAAGTTGACGACGAGCCAAAGCAAGGTTGTAGTTGTTTCCTCCTTGTGTACTAATGAGAGACACATTAGAGAATTCACCACAACTATCAATAATCTCCAAGCTACCCAATGAAGAATCATACCAAACTATATCATCATTAGTGAGAGACATAAGTCTCTGAGACCACCGTAGACTTTGTTTGTTCTCCACAAAAGCAGGCGTCTGAGGTAAATGCAAAATAAACCACTTGTACAGAAGAGGAACACAGCACACAATAGTTCCACCACCTTTAGAATTCCTCAAATGCAAAGAGAAGTACATATCACCCAACAGAGTAGGCACAAGATTCCCAATCAAGAAGATTATAATGGCATTAACATCAACAAAATCGTCAATGTTAGGGAACAAAGCTAAACCATAGATGAGCAATACAAAGACGGATTCAAAAGCATCAACACTACCGGCCTGAGCAAAGGAAGTGGCTTTCCCAATAAGGAACACAGAAGTCAACCCAAACATTCCTCCTTTCTTTACCCAATGAGCCTTAATCTCAGACTTCTTCAAGTGAAGACCTTCAACTATGATATGAGATTTGGGAATCTCTTCCAATCCACTAAAAGACACTTTGTTAGAAACAGGTATTCCCAAGAGATGGGCATACTCCTTTAACGTAAGCACGAGCTGATAATCGGCAAAAGTGAAGCAACGGTAGAGAGGATCATAAAACTGAACCAACACACTCAAAAGCCCTTCCACTACATCAACAGATAACACAGATTACAGCTTCCCATGACGTTGCTTGAAATCCAAGAGATCTAATACAAAAGATGATAGCTTTCTTAACTCTTTCAAATCCGGACATCTGAAACTGTACTTCTTAGTGTTCCTTAGTCCACAATCCATGGTCTAAAAATATTTGCAAATAAAATCTCAGTTCCTTGAAGCTATTTTTTATGTGATGAATGTTATGATGCGCATGAATGCATGAATGCAACAATCACAAGTAAGGGATCACACACAAGGCAAACAAACAAAGGTCAAGGGATGAATCAAGCCATTGTCAAGATCAATCATCCATTTAGTTGGATTATGGCTTTTACCTTATAAACATCCAAGTTCCATTGATATTGACAATACTTGATTGGATCAACCAAGAATTCAAGGGTTTGTTGTGAGTCACGAGCATGGAGTCAGGTTAAGAACCATCCCAAAGGAGTGTACTAAGGATAAAACTTGTAGATCATGTTCTAAAAAGATCCCAGAGTCTTAATTCCATCTATCGGATATTATAGGTTAGGATGAATGACTCATTAACCCATAATCTTCTCAAGAGAAACTCTTCTGTGTAGTATCGTGTAACAACTGTTATCAAGTCTACACCTGAACAGTCTTCGCACTATGTCCTAAATCGGCCAAGTTGGTTTAAATGTTCTACGATCCTCAACTTCTCGGACCCTAAATCAGAGAAAGTAATGCCTAGCCACAAATAACTTGTGTGACATCAATAGCTTCAAAAGGGTCTCCACTGAGTAGATGGGTCTCAAGCCAACTTGTTAAGGACTACTCCACACAAGTCGAACATGACTATACCCTCCTCTTATCTTAATTGCACTCAAGTTCGAGTTAGAACTTATCTCACCACTCAGAGATCACCAAGCACAAGCAGATTATATCATACAAAATAAACATCAAATATACAATTATATACACATAAAAAGTAGGTTAAACCAACTGAGGACTACTCCCCAGTAGAGTCACCAGTTAATTTCTGTAGCGTCAAATTCATGACCATTAAGCTATGGATAAACTTAACGTCAATAAAACCAGAGTCGCCACCGCGCTTTTATTGTTTCCAAAGGAAAAGGGAAAAGTACGAACAAAACCCAAAGATAAGAAGTTTTCAAATCAAAACTAATAAAATGCCAGAGATTACAGGTAAGGGGGTTGGTTACACAGAGGGAAGGTGTTAGCACCCAAAGTGTCCTAGGTACTCCTAGGGAGCCCTTTTTTATGTGTGTATGTGTTTTTGGTATAAAAGATGTTTGAGAAAAATAGAGTGTGGGGATGAGAGCAGAATTCATTGATTATATTTTTATGTTTGACAAGACCTTGGGACTTGTGCCTACGTACCAACATAAAATGTGAGATCAAAACCTCGTAGTTTGTGGTATCAATTTCAAAGTGAGTGAATTGATTTTAACAAAAATTTAAGTTTAAAAGAGCCACAAAAGGTCCAAAATAGTTTGAATGAGTGTTAGTTCTTTTTGTCTTTTGAAATTTTAAGTCTAATATGGTTAGATTCATTTACAAGTTTGATTAAGAAAAAGAGTTTGGAAAATGCAATGGCATAAAGCCAAAGTTTCTAATTTGCAATAAGGTCTAAGTTTGAAATCATAAGCAAAGAAGGTTTTAAAAATGGGGGAGAGATTTGAAATTTAACAAGTGGGAGGAGATGAAGAGACTAATCCTACGCAAAAATTTAAAAGTTAAGAGTTGAAAAGATCTGACCAATGGGAAGCAATCCAATAGACAAAAATGTCATATAGAAACCCTATTTTCCTTTGGACTTTAAAATCAAGTAATACCAATACACAAGTAGCAAGATAAAGAGCAAGGCATCAAATAAAGATAGCCACATCCAAGCTAGCAATTTCATAGTCTTCTTCTTAATCTCCCATGTATCAGTTGACATACTCCTTGAATGGCTCAGAATAAGGCATTAGACACAGGTTCAAAATAACATTTGCATCAAGATCATGTAGCAGATGAACTCAAAAGGGATCTCAATACTTGCACCAGATGAAAGTTCAACTCACAATGACTTGGCTTCAGAAAAGTTGGCATTGGCCAAGTCCTTTTGCATAGGGAGTGTTGTCTAATTCTAATTCCAAGTCTCAGATCAAATCCAACAGTCCACACAAACATTTTTTTTAGGGTTTTTGTTGTTATTAAGTATTTTTGGGGGTTCTAAGACCACAAACACAAGCAAGATACACAAACAAATATATACAATCACAATATATGGCTCAAGTAAGCCAAGTGAAAATGGCATAACATAAACAAGTTAAATGATATGTAAATGGAAAAATGATAAATGACTTGAATTCTAAATGACATAAAGTAAATGACTTGAAATTAAAAGCAAAGTAGAATAAAGGTTAGTTAAATGTTAGTTGATTAGATGTTAGTATTGTTTTTGCATTTCAATTGATTAAGTCATTCTTTGGAGAACACTCAACCCTCTATTCACAAGTATGGATCCTTGAACCAATACATCTTCCAAAGGAGGAAAAAAGGCCAAGTTTCCACATAATACCATGAAAGGGGGGAGACTTACAATCCCACTTACTAGAATGTTATGCCTTTTGGGTCAAAATTTAGCGCTATGTTAAGCAATCGTAATTGGACTTATGTAGAAGTCACAACTATCTGAGGTCGTGCAATAGAAATTTTAGTGTTAATGCATGTTAGAGATATGGTATAATGAACCATACTTCTAAAACATACCACATTTAAAAAGAAAATGGCAAAAGGATGGACCTAATCACATCCATACTTGTGTTGGTTTATGAACCAACTAGCCTTAGGATATAGAGATATCATTGGCCAATGGAATGGATGGGATAGAATGGGATTTAAGATGAAGAGGGAGGGGAAATGAGACAAACAAAAATTGGTCATGGGAGGAATTTTATCAAATTAAAATCATTCATTCATTTTGGGATATGAAATGTACATTTTATCAATCCCCTAAATCCAATGACTTTAATCCAATAAAGTCAAATCAACCTTGACTAAGGACCAAACACAATAGTCAAACTTCACAAGTCAATAAAAATAGCTCAACACAATTTATTCACAATTAAATAATTAAAAATCAATTAAAAATGCATTAAATTAAATTATCTTTGATCAAAAACCTAAAACCTCTTCAAAATACCAAATAAATTGCCAAGAGATTTATCCTAGGTCAATGAAGGTCAAAGGACCTTATACTAAAAATTTCATAATTTTTGGAAAGTCAAAAGTATTTTAATCATTAAAAATATGCATAAATATTAATATTGATCCAAAAAATAATTTTAATTCAAAAAATGAAAGAGAAAAATATTTGAAATTTTTTGGTGAAAGTCCCATATTTTTTGGATCAATATTAAAATTAATATGAATTAATGAAAATAAAGCAATTAAAATAAAAATCAAAAAATCAAAAAAAAATGTGGACCATCTGATCTCCCTCATTAATTGAGGTGGCAGATCATATGGTCTAAAGCGCGCGTTGAAGGAGAATTGTCATCCAAGGCACAACGGAATTTAAAATTTTCTCCATTTAGTGATCCTTACGAATGGGCATGATCAGTGATAGAATCGTTACCTCTTGTGGCGATCACGAACATTGAACGATGACAACGTCTCTACTCAGTCCACACGAATGGATTCCTTCAATCTCAGTGCTAGCTGGTACGAATGAAGGTTTTGAGTGAGAGAAAGAGAGATACGAAATTCCAACTCTTCAGTTGTGTTGTATTCCCATACAATGCTTTTGCACAAGAGTTCTATTTATAGAACCACTTGTGTGGGCTTCAAGCCAAAAAGCCCACTTAAGTGTATTTTGGCCCATATCTCATAATATGTCAAAATCACTTAAGTATTTGGTACCTTACCATATTTCGTATTCTACTTAAGTACACCGTACCTTACGATGTTCCTTAGTTACTCTATCTCTCATCAAACCGTCCTTTGTGTGTGACCCTATAGGTTTTCGTGGCGTTGGCAATTATATTAAATCACGTATTTAACATAATAAATAGTGAGCGGTATCTAGCAACACATCACTGCTACCCAAGACACGAAAATGTCATGTGATCTGACAGAACCTCCTGTGATAATAATGATGTGTATAATTACCCATTTGCCCTTATGTCTATATTGAACACAAGGTATAGACCGTGTCATCCTTGTCCAGTTCAATATTGGGCCCATAGACATTTATCCTGTTACGCAGGATGGGAAAATTCCATTTAGGTCACTCATGTCCCTCAGCATGCTTTGTGGAGTATCCATCAACTGTCTTTATGGTCATCCAGTTACGGACAACGTTGAATCAGCAACAAAGCACTTGACTCTACATCTAGGGTCCATAGTGGTTTCAGGTCGAAGAGTGGTATACACTATTATCACCATGAGAATAACTTATGACACTTTGCATAACTTTCTATATAGTATTCTCATAGCGGGTCAATCCGGTATAAATATTACTCTTAATATTCATACCTATGTTTAAGACTTGATAACTCTTTATCCATGATCCATGAGATGTGATCATCAGTCTACAAACATAATAGTCTCAATGCTTTAATGTTATCCCACTTCACAATAAAGATCGACTATGGATACTTTAAGAATAGTGTCCTTATGGTTAATGTGGTCTCATGATCAAGTCACACTTGATGCATTAAACGGACTAGCTATTCTAGGGACTTTATTAAACAACCGTAATAAAGAAAAAGCCTTTTATTATTAATAAATAATTCGATACAAGTACCAAAAGTATTGGCCTCTAGGGCTTACACCAACAATCTCCCACTAGCACTAGAGCCAATCAGGCATACCCCTTATGCCCATTGATCTAGTATGGCCATCATGCTTCTGCTGCGCAAGAGGCTTTGTCAGTGGGTCAGCAATATTGTCAAGTGTAGGTACTTTACATATTTTCACATCTCCTCTATCTATTATCTCTCGAATGAGATGATAACTCATAAGTATGTGTTTGGATCGTTGGTGAGATTTAGGCTCCTTAGCTTGTGCGATAGCACCATTGTTATCACAATAGAGACCAATGGGATCCACAATGCTAGGGACTATGCCAAGTTCACTAATGAACTTTTTGATCCAAACAGCTTCCTTTGCTGCACTTGAGGCAGCAATATACTCGGCCTCGGTTGTAGAATCAGCAACTGTATCTTGCTTTGAACTTTTCCAGCTCATAGCGCCACCGTTCAAGCAAAACACATAACCAGATTGCGATCTAAAGTCATCCTTATCTGTCTGGAAGCTAGCATCGGTGTAACCAATTACAGCCTACTCTTCCTGACCTCCATATATCAAGAATGATTCCTTAGTCCTTCTCAAGTACTTAAGGATATTCTTAACAGCTACCCAATGGGCATCACCAGGATCAAATTGGTACCTACTCGTTGCACTTAAAGCATACGAGACATCTGGTCGAGTACATAACATGGCATACATGATAGATCCTATTGCAGATGCATATGGAATCTTATTCATGCGTTCCCTTTTTACCTTAGTTGAAGGGGATTGTGTTTTTGATAGACACAGGCCATGTTGCATAGGTATGAATCCTTTCTTGGAATCATGCATGTTAAAGCGTCTCAGCACTTTGTCTATGTTTGTACTCTGACTTAGGCCAAGCAGTTTTCGTGATATATCTCTATAGATTCTGATTCCTAATATATAGGTTGCTTCACCTAGGTCCTTCATAGAAAAGCATTTCCCCAACCAAGATTTTACTTGTTGCAAGGTAGGGACATCGTTTCCAATGAGTAATATGTCATCTACATATAACACCAGGAACACGATCATGCTCCCACTAACCTTCTTATAGACACAAGGCTCATCTTCGTTCTTGATGAATCCATATTGTTTTACCGTTTCATCAAAACGAAGATTCCAGCTTCTGGAAGCTTGCTTCAATCCATAGATTGATCTTTGTAGCTTACATATCTTTTGGGCTTCTTCTGGTATGTCAAATCCTTCAGGTTGTGCCATGTACACATCCTCAAGAAGATTCCCATTAAGGAAAGCAGTTTTGACATCCATCTGCCATATTTCATAATCATGATATACAGCGATAGCAAGTAAAATCCGAACAGATTTAAGCATTGCAACTGGTGAAAAGGTTTCATCATAGTCAACCCCATGAATTTGTTTATATCCTTTTGCAACCAGTCTTGCCTTATAGGTATGTACTTTACCATCCATGTCAGTCTTCTATTTGAAGACCCACTTGCATCCTATAGGATTAACTCCTACAGGAGGCTCTACCAAGGTCCAAACTTGGTTTGTGTACATGGAATCCATTTCAGATTTCATGGCTTTTATCCACTTCTCAGACTCAGGACCAGTTATGGCCTCTTGGTAGGTCACAGGCTCATCTTGATCCATGAGTAATACATCACCTTGATCTGTTATGAGATATCCATATCTCTCAGGTAGGTGACGGATCCTGCTTGATCTACGTTGGTCTTGTTCTACTTGAGCAGGTTGCTCTTCCACAACCACTTGTGTTTCCTGCTCTAATTCCTCTATAGGTGTATCGATGCTTTGTGATTCTTGAATTTCTTCAAGCTCTACTTTCCTCCCACTGGTTCCTTTGGAAATAAAATCCTTTTCTAGGAAAACTCCAGTTCAAGCGACAAACACTATGCCCTCAGAAGGATTGTAGAAGTAATACCCTCTTGTTTCTTTAGGATACCCCACAAATAAGCATTTGTCAAATTTGGGCTCAAGCTTAGTTGAAATTTGTCGTTTCACATAAACTTCGCAACCCCAAATCTTCATGTAAGACATATGTGGTTTCTCACCACTCCATATCTCATAGGGTGTCTTCTCAACCTTTTTGGATGGAACACGGTTAAGTGTGTAAGTTGTTGTCAACAGCGCATGTCCCCAAAAGGAGATTGGAAGATCGGCGTGACTCATCATGGATCGAACCATGTCTAACAGGGTTCGACTTCTTCTCTCAGATACACCATTCCATTGGGGTGTTCCAGGAGGAGTAAGTTGGGATAGGATCCCACACTCTTTCAGATGGTCATCAAACTCTAGGCTTAAATACTCACCACCTCGATCTGATCGAAGAGTTTTAATATTCTTACCTAGTTGGTTTTGTACTTCATTCTTGAATTCCTTGAACTTTTCAAAGGACTCTGATTTGTGTTTCATTAAATACACATAACCATATCTACTGAAATCATCAGTAAATGTGATGAAGTATTGAAAACCTCCTTTGGCTGGTATGTTCAGTGGTCCACATACATCAGTATGTATGAGGGCCAAAAGATCATTAGCTCTTTCACCTTTTCCTGTGAATGGAGACTTTGTCATCTTTCCAATTAAACAAGATATGCATGTCTCATATGATTCATAATCAAAAGAGTCCAAGAGTCCGTCTTTATGGAGTTTGGAAATGCGTTTCTCATTTATGTGGCCTAATCGGCAATGCCAAAGGTAAGTTGGATTTAACTCATTAGGTTTAATCCTTTTAGTATTAATATTATAAATAGGCATTTCAAGATCAAGGACGTATAGTCCATTGTTCATTTGTGCAGTAGCATAGAATATATCATTCAAATAAATTGAGCAACAATTGCTCTTTATTATAAATGAAAAACCAAACTTGTCCAAACAAGAAACAGAAATAATATTCCTGCTAACTGCTGGTACATAATAACAGTTCTCTAACTGAATTATTAAACCACTAGGTAAAGTCAATTCATAAGTTCCTACGGCTAAGGCAGCAACCTTTGCTCCATTGCCAACTCGTAGGTCGACTTCACCTTTTGCCAAATCTCTACTCCTTTTTAGTCCATGCACATTTGTACAAATGTGAGAACCTCATCCAGTATCTAATACCCATGATGCAGAAGTAGATAAATTAATTTCAATAACAAAAATACCTGAAGTTGGAGTCTCTACTCCATTCTTCCTATCTTCCAGGTACTTCGGGCAGTTCCTCTTCTAGTGTGTGGTCTTACCGCAATGGAAGCAGGTGCCTTCTTTTTCTATGCTTCCACTAGGCTTCAAAGCAGCAATAGTGGGTTTGGGTTTGGCAACTTCCTTGCCTTTCCCTTTATCATGTTTGAGGACAATCCTCAGGTTTCGGTACCAATCAAGAAAATTTGTCCCAGACAATTTTTCCTTGTCAAGGATTGATCGCAAGATGTTGTTAGAGGTGTTTGTTGTCATGGTAATCTACACAAGGATTAATGAAAATATAAGTATCATTGACATATTTAATTAGGCCTTTAATTAAATATGCTCCCACTATTTTACTCAAAACAAATGACCCTCATCATTTGATTCGGAAAATCCCGTTGGAAGATTTTCTAGTGGGTCGAGATCCATATTTCACTTCATTCTAAGTCCGCGTAGGCGGATTACACAAAACTAGGTTATTTAGGTAGGAACTCCTTCCAATTGTATCTCATACAACTCTCGAAAATTTCAGTTGGGTGAATAACTCCTTATTCCAATCCATCATATGGATCATTCCCAACTCTTGCTTCTAAACATATATATAATCTTATTATAATTTGTTTAGTTAAGTTTAACCCATTGTTTTAACAGTTGGATATTACAATTATCCCATCGCACCTTACTAATATAGAACATGCACCTCGCGTAGGCGAAACCTACATTATCCGATACTAGTCTTGATGAGTGTTAAAACTTGGAAAGCATAAACTTAATATTTAATTTGAGGGAATTGCAATTATTCTGATCTCACCGACTTATTTATCATATAAATCGCCTCTTACATGCATCAACATACATTCACATGCATCAACATACATACATACATAATGAAACAGTTATGGCCCCTAGCGCAATTGTTCTCCCAAGCCAATGAGAGAACCTAAGCTAACCTACAACGATCTAAGCTTCTCCAAGCAAGATCTTCAAGGTTGTCCTCCTTTGGCACTGACTTCTTTGCTTTCTTCATATCATTACATTATAAAAAGAAACTCGTTTTACATACGAGGGAGTGAGATGAGAAAAGAAGTTACATTTGGGAGATAAAGAGAGAGGCACGACACGCAGGTCGTATTTTAAAACCCAAAGCAGAATAAAGGAAAACTAAGGCCATAATCGATCACCACAAGACAATAATAAACACTTTATTATTATTATTAATTCCTTTAATTAATTAAAACCAAATTAAATTTCGACGACCGATCACTCTATGCAAAGCCGAAATTTTAATGAACAATTCATTTAAAATCGACGTCGTTTTTCGCATCAACACTTGATACTTTTAAAGCACTGAGTTAGCCGAACGGGTGAATTTTGCCTTACGTTAATCGGTTAACCATATGCGTTAACCGGTTAACACTGTTTGAAAAACTGTTAGAAAATTCTTGTTTTCCTTGCGTTAACCGGTTAACCAAATGCGTTAACCGGTTAACACTGTTTGAAAATCTCTTGGAAAACTGTTTTCTGCCTTGCGTTAACCGGTTAACCAAAAGCGTTAACCGGTTAACACTGTTTGAAAATCTCAAAATTTTATTTCGTATTGCGTTAATCGGTTAACCATATGCGTTAACCGGTTAACACTGTTCCAAAAAGTGTTCAGAAAGCACAACTCTTGTGCAGTCATAACCCCAATCGCATAACTCTCTGACAACACAACCCTTGTGCCGTCACTAACCCTGATGCACCAATTTCAGACCGTCAAACACATCTCGATTGTTGATTCAGTATGATTGATCAACATGTCATTGCTTCACCATACTAATGTCGGATCAAGAAGCAAATGAACATTGATCGCTCAAAGGAAAACAACCATTGAGTGTTTGAATGAATGAAACGAGAACACTATATCATATATAATGTATTTTGCATCAAGATTACATATATCATATATATATATATAAACCTTGATCGATCTCAATTTAATCTTTGATTCATTCTGTCTTTAATCATATTAATACAGAACAAAAACAGTTATCAGATTCATGGTTTCGTAACTAGGCTCTGATACCACTGAAGGAGAATTGCCATCCAGGGCGCAGCGGAATTTAAAATTTTCTCCATTTAGTGATCCTTACGAATGGGCATGATCAGTGATAGAATCGTTACCTCTTGTGGCGATCACGAACGTTGAACGATGACAACGTCTCTACTCAGTCCACACGAACAAATTCCTTCAATCTCAGTGCTAGCTGGTACTAATGAAGGCTTTCAGTGAGAGAAAGAGAGATACGAAATTCCAACTCCTCAGTTGTGTTGTATTCCCATACAATGCTTCTGCACAAGAGTTCTATTTATAGAACCACTTGTGTGGGCTTCAAGCCAAAAAGCCCACTTAAGTGTATTTTGGCCCATATCTCATAATATGTCAAAATCACTTAAGTATTTGGTACCTTACCATATTTCGTATTCTACTTAAGTACACCGTACCTTACGATGTTCCTTAGTTACTCTATCTCTCATCAATCCGTCCTTTGTGTGTGACCTTATAGGTTTTCATGGCGTTGGCAATTATATTAAATCACG
Source organism: Lathyrus oleraceus (assembly GCF_024323335.1). Taxonomy (NCBI): domain Eukaryota; kingdom Viridiplantae; phylum Streptophyta; class Magnoliopsida; order Fabales; family Fabaceae; genus Lathyrus; species Lathyrus oleraceus. Next base: position 393,151,602 of record NC_066585.1, read on the forward strand.
TATTTAACATAATAAACAGTGAGCGGTATCTAGCAACACATCACTGCTACCCAAGACACGAAAATGTCATGTGATCTGACAGAACCTCCTGTGATAATAATTATGTGTATAATCACCCCTTTGCCCTTATGTCTATATTGAATACAAGGTATAGACCGTGTCATCCTTGTCCAGTTCAATATTGGGCCCATAGACATTTATCCTGTTACGCAGGATGGGAAAATTCCATCTAGGTCACTCATGTCCCTCAGCATGCTTTGTGGAGTACCCATCAACTGTCTTTATGGTCATCCAGTTACGGACAATGTTGAATCAGCAACAAAGCACTCGACTCTACATCTAGGGTCCATATTAGTTTCAGGTCGAAGAGTGGTATACACTATTATCACCATGAGAATAACTTATGACACTTTGCATAACTTTCTATATAGTATTCTCATAGCGGGTCAATCCGGTATAAATATTACTCTTAATATTCATACCTATGTTTAAGACTTGATAACTCTTTATCCATGATCCATGAGATGTGATCATCAGTCTACAAAACATAATAGTCTCAATGCTTTAATGTTATCCCACTTCACAATAAAGCTCGACTACGGATACTTTAAGAGTAGTGTCCTTATGTTTAATGTGGTCTCATGATCAAGTCACACTTGATGCATTAAATGGACTAGCTATTCTAGGGACTTTATTAAACAATCGTAATAAATAAAAAGCCTTTCATTATTAATAAATAATTCGATACAAGTACCAAAAGTATTGGCCTCTAGGGCTTACACCAACACGCGTTCCATGTGGTCATCAGTCAACTGCGCAACATGCGTCGTAATCACAACCAACGCTCAAGATTAAAACATTTTGAATGGATCATGTGGTTCATAAGATTGTCAACACATCGCCGGAGCCAGAGCTCCGGTCTTCTTCTCCGGTGGACCTCATCGGACTGGTCCACCTTCAACCATCACCAAAATGAAAAAGAAAGACATGGATTTAAAGAAGAAATGCTCAGGAGCTCGAATCTGGCCTCAATTTTGTCTAACTCTGGGTATATAGGAAGATACAGGGAGTTGAATTTTGAGGATCATGATCTGAGTTGCTTTGATTTGACCTCTAAGCACCTCAATCTTGTTGCCTACATTGGTAGGACTTCAGACAACCAAAAATCAACAAGAATAATGGAGAAATAAGAGAGAATCGAAGAGTGGAAAAATCTGGAAAATCACCTTCAATGGAGCTTCAGATTGCCACGATCTTGCTCTCAATTATGCTTGGCCTTGTTTCAGATGCTTGATGGAATAGAAATGGATCAAGGAAAGGGATTGACTCTTCGAGTTTTAATCTCAAAACAGTTGGAGATTTGAAACTTGATTTTCAAAGAAAATCTTCAAGCTTATCCTTTAATGGTGAGGGTTTAGGGTTGTTGAATCAAAGCTTGCGCATGAGGTCCTCATTTCTGAGAAAGAGAGCTTATATTTATAGGCCAATGGGATTGATATTTGCACACTTCCATTTTTGGCAAAACTTGAAAATCTCTCTTGCATGCTTGCATGGGCATGTGATAGGCCCATCAAATGATGCACTTAGGTCCAAAATTGAGTGTAAGTCATGCTGAAATCATATTGTCAAGCCATGCATTCGTGTATGAAAAGTGGAACTTGATATTATCCAAATGGTCCTTCAACTTTAACGTATCTGTAAGTTATTCATCCTTTGTCCAAATGAGATGAGTTTGGAATTTATGGAAAGGTTAAATCAAGAGGAACAACTTTCATGTTGAACATATTTTCATTTTAAGCTTGGATCATAATGAAGTTTGAGGTGGAAATTTGGAAAATCAAACATATCAAAAAAAAATCTAAGTACCAAGCCATATGTTCACTTCCACCATGAATAACCTTTTTTATGGGCTTCAAATGAGAAACGTTCCTTGACAAAAGTTGTAGCTCTTTCAAATACCTTCAATTTGGTCAGAAATTTGACCTCATTTGGATTTTGTATGAAGGAGTTATGCATTTTAGAAGTTGAGGAAAATCACTCGTTCAATGGTATTGACCCAAAATGACCTATAATGTTTCCTCTTGGCACATGCATTTGGAAGTTGAATTTTCACTTCATCCAAACATCAAAGTTTAATTAGACATCTTGAATTTTATCATTCAATTTGAATGGATTTCATCTCATACAAAATGAGAAAGTTATGATCTTGGGAAGTTGACCTCCAAACTAGGGTTAAGACAAAATGACATATAATCTTTCACCATAGAAAATGGCTTTCCAAGCATAACTAGATCTTGACCTCAACATGAAATTTGTTTGGAATTTCATTTAGAGTAACTTTTATCTTGGAATCATTTTCATATGATAACAGTGGTAGGAGATAGGGTCTTGCGAACCCCAGTTTTGGCCAGTTGAATTCCTCTGGTCAACCACCATGAAGCAACTTGCTAGCTTGATATTATCTTGACTTTTGGGACTCATGGAGGATCATATATGCATAATATAATGAAATTAAGTATCCCTTGAAATATTTGATCAATTTTTGAAGAAACGTGTTGAAGAAGTCACACAAGATACCTAGATGAATTAGGGCTTCCAAGGAAAACCAACTTCAAACACTTGATGATTTCTTGATCAAAATAACATGTGAAGATCATGGGGATCCCAATATGATACTTAGAGCCATAGTAAACCATTTCTTGATTGAGCTCCTTGCATTAAGGGTTTTGAACCCTAGATATGAGCTTGATAGATTAAAGGTGAGCATACACACTACCTACAAAGGCAGTTAAACTATACAATGACATATTTCTGGTATTTTCGTTAGTAAATAAAGAAAAATGAAGTATGATACAAACAAATGTGCTTGGTGATCTCTCCCAATGAAAACCCAATGAATGAGGGGTAAGGTGGATGCTAAGGTGTGATCCCAATGTTAATGCATATGATGATAATAGCATGAGGGATCTTATGGTCAAAATTGGGGTCTTACAAGCTCGATGGAATCATGTTCGATGATGACCCAACTCCAAGCTGACACTTCTTGGGAAGTCTTTTGATCTCTCTTTCATAGCTTCTTTTCATAGCATCCTTCTTCATCACGAGCTGGTCTACAATGTCTTTCCAAACGCCGGAAGTAGGAAAATGAGTAGATGATGAACTGCTAGAGGAAAATAAATCATATTGGCCTATGGATCTCTTCACATCATGTTTCCCGAGTAATTCTATCAAGTAGTACTTTCCTTTAGCTGCTTCTACAATTCTGTTTTCTCAAGGTGTGAGGTGTGAAATTTGTCTTCCAAATCATCCCTCTCTTGCTTCATCCTATCCAAAGCCTCTTGCAACTCCTTTATGCATTTCATAGTGGGATATTTGACCATTCCTAAGAACATAGGTTTTTCATAAGCGTATAGCATCTCGAACTCTTTTGCTCTCTTCTTCACCCAACTAATGTAAGGCTCTGAAGCTACACAATTCCTCAATCCAAGCTCACTTTTTCCTTTCGTATGAATATTGTGCCAAGCATGCACCACCCTAGCTTTCAACCCTTGAGTGTCTTTCCCTTCTTGGAAAAATAAACCTTCTAATAAAGTGTTATTAGTTTTGTTCTTCATAGTGAACCCAAGTTGACGTGAGTGGATGATGCAACAATCACAAACAAGGTCACACAAAGCACACAAACAAGGTCCAAAGGTTCGGAGTCACGAGCATGGAGCCAAGGGTAAGAAATAACCCACAATGTATGTACTAAGGATATAATCACATGTAGAACAAGGTTCTAAAAAGTTCACAGAGTCGTAATTCCATATTTTGGTCAACCAATAATATTCTCGAGAGAAACTCGTCCGAGTATAGTATCGTGTAACAACTAATTTAAGTCTACACCTGAATAGCCTCTGTACTACGTCCTAAAAGGCCAAGATGGGTTAAGGGTTATAAGGTCATCAACTTTTCGGGCTCCCGGGTCAGAAAAAGCAATGCCAACTATGTCTACTCGTGTGACATCAGTAATCCCAAAGGGGCCTCCACTGAGTGGGGGATCTCAAGTCATCTTCTTAAGGATTAACTCCACGTAATCCAAACATGACTATACTACCCTTTTATCATAAGAGCTCTCAAGTACAGGTATAAGACTCATCTCACTACACATAGATCACCAAGCACCAGACCATACATCATGAACAAGATAGACACAAGCAATCTAATTGATCAAAGGGAAAAGAAGGAGATGAAGAAGAAGGAATCAAGAGAAGTCATACTCAAATTGGATTAAAAGTTTGATCAAGTCATCATAAAAATCAATCATCCATTTTTGTGGATTAGGGTTTTCACCCCATCAACACCCAAGATCCATTGAGATTCATGAGACTTGAAGTCTAAACCATCATGATCCAAGGTCAACAGAAGTTCATAAGGTCACACAAATATAATATGCAATTAAATGAAATAAAAATGCATCAAAGGTATTTTTAAATGGTTTTTAAAATATAAATAAAATGGAAAATCCATAAAGTCCTTCAAAATACCAAATAAATAGCCAAAAAAGTTACGGAAGGTTGGAAATAATATAAGAATCATATAATAGAATTTTCAGAATTTTAAAATGCAGAAAAGTATTTTTAAACCAATTAAAACAAAGAAAATAGAAAATTCATGAAAAAATAGGAAATCAATTAAATAAAATATAGAAAAATAAAAATCAGATGAAGAAAAATAAAAGAAAAATTTAGAAATTAATTTGGAATTTTTTGGATGAAAAATGAAATTACTATGAATTTTTAAATAAAAAGAAATTAAAAGTAATAAAATAAAAATAATTAAAATCATAAAAAAACTTGGAGCGTTGAATCACGCCTCATTAGTTTACGTGGCATATCCAAAACTCCAAAGGTTAGGATGCACGATGGAACACACTACAAGCCAAACACAGGATCCAATTTAAATTCAACCAATCAAAACATTTCAATTTGCCAACGTGTCTGGTTCAAACTCGGACAACCTGAGAAAACTCTGGTCGTCTTCTCTGATGAGCTCTCACCGGAGTTTCATCGTTTGGTAAATTCAATACACGGGACCACTACCATTGTGATCCTCTTCTCATCCCAAATTCAACCTTGTGCTCCAAATTCATTTATCTGAACTGAGCAAAGAGAATTTCAAAAACAAGCAAGCCACGAAAAATAAAATTAAATCATTACCATGATCAATCAATACGAGATAAGTTAGGGGAAATCATAAGAGAGTGAAGAACTGCATTATGGTAACTTGTTTGAGTTCAATTGATACTCAAAAATACCTTGTCTAGATGGTGATCAAAAGTTGATGAAGCTCGATCTGGTTAGAGCACTTCAGAAGGTCTCAGAGCTTAGGAATTGTTGCAAATGTTTCAGAGGATGCCGAAGATGCTAATGGAATCAAGAAATTGGATTGAAACAAATTGTAACTCAAAACACGATAGTAGAATTTTCGGGGGGAAATTTAAGTTGCAACAGGGGTTTCTTGGCTCTCAAAAGCTTGCAAATTAAGGAAATATCTTCCTCTATTTATAGGGAATGTGATTGGATCCAAATACGTGTGAAATGATGCAGAATTCATGCAAAATGAATTTGATCCAAATGTGTGAAAAATGTGACTTGAAACTCATCAAAACTCAGCCAAATGATGTGTTTTAAGTGTCAATTAACTTCTGGAGACTTGTTAAAACAAGTTTAGGACCAAAAAGCTTTCTAATTTAGCTTGGAATTGAGATTAGTCATTATCAAATTTTGGGCAATGGTAATTTCTTCAGTTTCAAGTCACCACGTTCAACTCAATGGATCATCCTACTCAAGAGGCTTTTTGACCCCATTCTTTTTGCAATGTGTTAATATCATGGCCAAGATTACAATATGCCAAGAAAGGTTGCATTTGGATGTTTGAGCACAAAGTCATGGCATGAAAAACTGGTTTTGTAACTTAGAAAATTTTGAGTGTTTCATGGCTAAAAATGACCTATAATGTCCTGACGAATTCCATGGTCTTCCAAGCATATTCTGACCTTGGTCCTGGAATCAAACTTGTAAAGGGTATCACCAATGGCATTATGCAAAAAGAATCAGATTCATGTGTTGAAAATTGAAGAAGTTATGATCCTTGAAAGTTGGGAAAAAGTGATTTGAAAATAGGTCAAATTTCACTAAGTCCACAAATGACCTATAATGTTTCCAAACTTTTGATGATCTTCCAAGCATAATTGGATCTTGTCATGTAAACAAAAGTTGTAGAGGATGTTGATAAGATTCATGTTCAAAAAATGGGCATTCAAAAATGTTGAGAATTAAGGAGTTGTGATCCTTTGAACTTTGACTTCAAAATATTGACTTTTAGGTCAAACTTCTTTGAACAAGCTTGGGTATTTGGACTTTTCTTGCATTTCAAAGCACATGGGTGATCATATTAACTCAAGATAAGGTGTCCTTGATTGCATATTGATTAAATTGCTTAAAGCTTGAAGTTTCTTGTTGAAGAAGGCATGGAAATAAACACATGAACCTTTTGACTTTCCTTGAGCAGTAAGCCACAAAACTTTGAGATGCTCTCGATTTGAAAAGCCCTACCTTGCATAATAAACTTAAGGGAAACAAGATATATTTTTGGTATTTTGATTAGTGTTTAGATAATAAATGAATCAAATAAAGAGAAAGGTAAAACACCACCAAATAGGTGCTTGGTGATCCCTACAAAAGCAATACCAAAGATGGACAAAAGGGAAATATCAAGAGTTAGCCTTGTTTGTATGCAAATGATGCAAATGATATACGGGATCTTAAGGTTAAAAATCAGGTTATGATAGTAGTTGTAAGAAGTATGAATGACCATAACTTGAATAGTGATAGTGAATTAGTGAGGACCATACAGATTGGCAAATCCACCTCTCCAATGACTTCCCTCTTTGATCCATCAAAAGCTCGTACAATCAGCGCACTAGCCCGCATCTCTGGTCCTTCAAACTGCAATTGACTCAATGTGCTCTTCAACAACACATTGAGTGAAGAGCTTGTATCAACCAGGACCCTAGAGACCAAGGTATCTACACAAGCAACAAATATGTGCAAATCCTTGTTGTGGTTGTGCCCCTCGGCTGTCAATTTAGCTTCATTAAAACCCAAGTACCGACTTGTAGTGATATTAGCCACTACATCATCAAATTGATCAATTGTAATGTCTTGCATCATGTGGGCAGTGTTAAGAACTTTCAGCAGAGCCTAGCAATGATAAGATTGAAATCTTGGAATAAGTTTGTCATAACTGGTCAACAATCTTGAAACCACTCTTCTTAATCATCTTAAGAAACTCTTGTCCCTCTTCTATAGTAATTAGCTATCTATTTTTTTCTTTGACAACTTCTTTCCCCTTAGAAGTGGTTGCTTCAGCTGTGCTACTGGAAGTACCCTTTGACATGAAGGAACTAGGTGTACCAACTGGAACAGTGGTAACAAATACAGACATCCTTGTCGGGGGGAGGAGTAGGAACCACTACTGGTGCTTGAATAACTTTAGGAGTATACTTTGGCTCAAACACACGACCGCTTCAGGTCATCCCACTTGTACTTTCTATGTTGACAATTTCGATATCAGAAAACTGGATCTCTTTTCCACCCATAGAGATAGTTGCATCATATTTCCAGGGCAGTGCCTTAGAATCTTGGTAAGGAAAAGGAGAGGAAATACAAATGTTGATGGGTTGTATTTTCTTCATAGAAGCCTCAATATTCTTCTTTCGATACATGATCTCGATTGGCTCAATGACAAAAACTTCTTCCACGACTCTAGCTCTTGCAAACTGTAAGACCCCCTTATTCATCAACTCTTGGACACAACCTTTGAGTTCATCACACTTATCTGGCTCGGTCTTGTATATGTCACAGTCATCATGAACACCATCCAAAATACCATGCTTCTGTAAATTTGCTGAGATAATTGATAACAGAGTTCTCAAATCACCCACTATACTGACCACTTATGTTTCTTCTTCTTCAAGAACTACGTTAACTGTCGGACTACCATGATTGGGCAATGGATTGGTCGTCACATTTGGCTTCTCCTCAGTGAAAGACAAGATATCTTGATCAATAAGTTCTTGCATTCTGTTCCTGAATACCGTCTTCGGTTGAATGCCCAATATAGCCTACATGGAAAGCACAGGACATATTGGTGTTGTGTTTTGGATGATAAGGAAACACTTCTAGTAGAATCTCTTTTGGAATAATGTCCCCTACATGCACTAGATAGGGCAATAACTGAGTGTACGACACATGGGTATTTGTATGTTGCAGACGTCTATTATTTTGATTTTGATTCTGACCTTGATTACGGCGATTCTGGTTCTGATTTATGTTATTCTGATATTGTCTTTGTGGAGCTTGCCTCTGAGGAGGAGGTTGTTGTTGTGTAGCATGGGGAGGTTGCTGGAACTGCGGTTGATACTGGAAAGGTTGTTGTTGGAACTGAGCAGCGACTAAATATGGATAAGTAAAGTATGGCATAGGGTCCATATGAGCTTGGTATTGAGGAACACTTGTCATCACAACATTTTGTTTTCTCATTCGTTCTTCTTTGCATAACCACCCGGAGGCCTCCTGGATGCAGATTGTTAATTACTATTACCGTCGGTGATCTTTCCTGACTTGAGCCCACTTACTATTCTTTCTCCAATCACGACTATATCAGCAAAATTAGAAGATTAATTATCAAACATCTTTTCATAGTATAAACCTTGGAGAGTTACCATAATGATATCTACCAACTCAGTATTTGACAAAGAACGTTTGACTCTTGAAGCCATCTCGCGCCACCTTTGTGCATATTCTTTGAACGTCTCATTAGAACTTTGTGACTGATTCTGTAGTTGCAATCTGGTAGAATCCATGTCTAGATTATACTTATATTGGTTCAAGAATGCCTCATACAAATCTTTCCATGGATCTTCCCTGGTTCCTAATTTATGTACCAATCCAATGGTGCCCTATATAGGCTGTCTTAGAAGCATTGGATCAGTAACTCATCATTATGAATGTAAGAGGCCATCTTCCTGCAGTACACGGTGATGTGACTATGAGGACAACTCAAACCTTTGTACTTGGTAAAGTAAAGTACCTTGAATTTTTACGAGAGCACAACATTCGGAACCAAGCAAAGCTCCCTTGAGCAAACTTCTCCCCCCCCCCCCCAAAGTTGCACATTGGGAGCAAATGTTTCCCCAGAATAAGCATACTGAAGCACAACTTTAGAAGGATTCGTTTGAGCTGGTTGAGCGTGAATCTGGAAAGTGATATGAGGGCCTCTATACTCGGGGTCTTGGTCCTCAACATATGGAAGAGAAAAATATTTAAATAATTTTGGTGAAAGTCCCATATTTTTTGGATTAAAAATGAAATTTCAATGAATTAAATAAAATAAGTGGATTAAATGGAAATTCAGAAAAAACAAAAAAAATAAAGGCCATCAAATCTCCCTCATTAATTAAGGTGGTAGATCTGATGACCAAGCGCGCGCTTCATACCATACACCTCAGTCAACGCATCATAGGGATGGTAATCACAAGGAGCGGTCAAGATTAAAACATTTCAAATGGATCAAAAGGTTGGGAGAGTGCCAACGCACCACCGGAGCCCTAGCTCCGGTCTTCTTCTTCAGTGGACCTCGCCAGACTGGTCCATCACCAACCTTCACCAAAATAAAAAGTGTGGACATGATTTTAAAGGAAAAATGCTCAAGAGCTCGAATCTGACCTCCATAATCTGAGTTGCTTTGATTTGACCTCAAAGCAACTCAATCTTGTTGCCTACATTGGTAGGACTTCAGACAACCAATAATCAAGAAAGATAGTTGAGAAATGAGGAAGAGTCGAAGAAGAGAAGTTTGAGAAAAAACACCTTTTGGTAGCTTCAATTCAGCTTGATCTTGCTTCCAATTTGCCTTGGCTCGACTCTAGAAGCTTGCATGAAGTGAAATGGATCAATGAGAGGCTTGAATTCTTGGAGTTTCAATCTCAAAACAGAAGGAGAATTGAAACTCGATTTCAAGTGAAATCTTCAAGTTTATCCTTTAATGGAGGCTAGGGATGGAAGGGTTCAAAGCTTGGGCATAAGGGATCCCCATTCTGATCATAATGGACATGTATTTATAGGGTTATGCATTGCTTTTCACACACTTGGAAATTTTGCCAAATTTAGCAACATTGGTGCATGGATGCATGGGCAATGATTTGGGCCTAATTCATGATGTGATATTTCCCAAATTCGTGCACAATGAGTACTGAAACATTAACATGTTAGCATGCAAAAGGAAATGGTCAATTGAATTCAAATCATGCCAAAACAAACCTATGAAAGGAACCATGCGCAAGTCCCTAAAATCTTGTCCAAATGAAATGATCTTGGACTTTTTGTAAAGGTGACATCTAGGGGAACAACTTTGATGTTAAACACTTTTCCATTTGAGTCTTGGATCATAATGAAGTTTGAGGTGGAAGTTTGAGAAATCAAACATAATTGAAAATTTTCTAAGTACCAAGTCAAATAACCATTTCTTCCACCTTGAATAACTTTTGCTATGAGCTTCAAATGGAAATGGTTTCTTCACCAAAGTTGTAGCTCTTTCGTCCCTCTTCAATTTGTTCACAAATTTGACCTCATTTTGATTTGGCATGAGGAAATTATGCATTTTAGAAGTTGAGGAAAATTGCTTGTTAATTGGTAATGGCCCAAAATGACCTATAATGTTTCCTCTTGGACCATGCCTTTGCAAGTTTAATTTGACATTTCTCAAAGAATAAAAGTTGTATGAGGTATCTTGAAATTGATCATGAAACTGGGATGGCCTTCATCTCATACAAATTGAGCAAGTTATAGTCCTCGGAAGTTGACCTCCTAACTAGGGCATAGTCAAAATGACCTATAATCTTTCACCATAAGAAATGACTTTCCAAGAAAACCTAGCTCTTGATGTCAACATGAAAGTTGTTTGGAATGTCATAAGGAGTAACTTTTCTCTTGGAATAATTTTCATATGAAAGCAATTGTAGGATATAGGGTCTAGGGAGCCCCAGTTTTGACCAATTGACTTTCTCTGGTCAACCTCTTTGAACCCACTTACAAACTTGAAATTATCTTGATCTTTGGGACTCATGGAGGATCATATATGCATAATATGATGTATGATGAAGTATCCCTTTATATATTTGACCAATTATTGAAGGAACTTGTTGAGGAAGTCACATAAGATACCCAGAAGAATTAGGGTTTTCAAGGAAAACAAGCTTCAAACTCTTGATGCATTCTTGATAAAATGGGGAAATTAAGAACATGGGGATCCATATATGATGTCTAGAACCATTGTGAACCATCTCTTGATTAATATCCTTGCACTAAGGGTCTCAAACCCTAGTTGTGAGCTTGATAGGGCATTAGTGGATGCACACACTACCTATAAAAGAAACAAAGATATACATAGACATATTTTTGGTGTTTTGGTTAGTAAATAAAAGAAATTTAAGTATGATACAATCAAATGTGAATGGTGATATCTCCCAATACAAACCCAATGAATGAGGGGTAAGGAGGATGCCAAGGTGGGATCCCAAAACCAATGCAAATGATGAGATATCATGAGGGATCTTAGGGTCAAAATTGGGGTCTTACAGCTGCCCCTATTTAAGCACATTCTAGCTAAGGATGTGAAGGTTAAAATATCTGTATCAACTTAGGAGAATGGACTTAAATAACAATATCTAGAGACAAATTTTGGTCCCTAAGAGACCTCATGATGAAAATGATATGAATGTATGCAAAAATAATCTTTTTGGGGAATATATTGCCACAAGGGAAAAGAATCCGGAGAGACTGAAAGTCCACTGGGGAGACAGAGAGTCTGGGGGATAAAATGTTATTTATAGGCCAGGCTACGTCTTGAAAATTGTCGGAGACACGAGGGATTTTCCATTAAAGTAAACAATGGAAGGACTCGGCCTGGGGATAAGGTTATTTGCAGGGGATGAGAATAGATCAGAACAACGCTGCAATACTCAAACCAAACAGAGGATTGGAGACTTCACAGGGGAAATACACACTCAAACTCGACTGGGGAAGAATTAGCTTCAACACAGGAGCAAAAGAGATGTATTATCTACTACAGGCTACTAGGTAAGAAGATCAACACTCAAACAAGGGGGCATCCGTTACCGGTTAGGGTAAACATATTAAGGATGGCTCGCTGAGGAAAAAGAGGCGTATTCATTATCGGTTACTGGGTAAGAATAAATTACTGGGGAGAGAAGATCAAATAGGATTTACAACTACTTGTTACTGGGCAGAAGACCAAAGAGAGAGTATCTGCCACTGGTTAAAGTGAACATATCAAGGATAAACTCAAAGGAAGAATATCAGTCATTGGTTAGGATGAACATATCAAGGATAGATCACCTGGGGAAAGAGGAAGAATATCCATTACTTGTTAGGGTAAACATATCAAGGATAAACTATCGGGGAGAAATAGGAATTACAACTACCGACTACTGGGTAGAAGACCAAAGATAGAGAATATCTGTCATCGATTAGGATGAACATATAAAGGATAGACTCATTAGAGAAAATGGGGTTTACAACTACCGGTTACTGGGAAGAAGACCACAAAAATAGATAGAATTTGTCATTGGTTAGAGTGAACATATCAAAGATTAACTCTGATGGGAAATAATAGGATTTATATCTGCCAATTACTGGGCAGAAGACCGAAAAGAGGAGAAAATCTGTCACCAGTTAAAGTGAACATATCAAGGATAAACTCTCTAGGGAATAAAAGGATGGATTACAACTACCTTTTTACTGGGTAGAAGACCAAAAAGTAAGAATATCCATCACCGGTTAGGATGAACATATCAAGGATAAACTTACCGGGGAAACGTGAAAACGGATCCACTGGGGAAAACAAAGGAAGTAGATTACATTTTACCGGGTATTGGGTAAAGGTAATGTACTCAACATCAAGAAGAATATTACCAGCTACTGAGTAATAGACTCTTGGAGACCAAAAGATCTATCTAGGTAAGAACTAGAAAGAAATGGTTAATCAAAGACTCAACTCAATGAGGATATAACTCAAGGAGAGAGGTTCCATCCAGATAATAAACTAGGGAGGAAACTGAAATAATAATCATCCACGAGGAAACAACTCAGTGGGAGAATGAGAAAGGATAAACTCTTGCTGCTTAAGGGGTTGACACTCTACAATTGGAGGAGGACAGACACACCAAATCTGCTTGGGGAAATAATATCACCAAAGCAGGGGATCAAAAGAAAAATCAATGCGATAAAATGCATAATGAAATAACTGATGTTGTGATTTATGCATGAATATGTATGCATGTAGTTATAATTATGCTGGAAAAACAGCACAAATGATACAAATAACAAAGATTTGAATCATCACTAAAAAACACTCAGTTAATCTCAACAAGATGGAAACACCAACTGGAGAATATGCTAGGGATGAAAATAAATCATCTAGATCTGAATAAATTAACTTTGGCTGGGGAAAGACATGGAGAACATGCTTCCAATCAATCATGGCAAACTCTGTGGGAAGAGAGCACTATTGAAGGATAATCAACCAAACATGCCGAGGATAGAGAAGGATCTGTTGAGGATCCAAGTAAATGACCATTGCGGGGAATTTTAAGTCAACACCATGTTAAATGGGAGACAACCTTGCAGGGGACGAAATCAAATACTACTCCTAACCAGACACTGTCGGGAAAGAGGGAACTTCAATTAGAAGACAAACTCCGCCAGGGAATAAAAAAGATAAAACTCTAAATGGGGAATCGAGCAAATTGTTGGGGATGTTGTGACTTGTTGGAACAAACCAAAGACCGTCACACTCCTCAATAATCATCAGATTCTTCTTGGAAATTGCGAAATAAACCAATTTCAAGGCAAAGATAACCGGATCTGACTCACACAGGGGAGAACTGCCGCAGTTATGCAACATAAACTGATGCAAATGGGGATCTGGAGACCAAATAAAGGTTACGGGATATCCAGGGTCGAATCATCAAATCGCAAACTAGGGGATGCAGAACATGAACACCTCAGGTGGGGAAGATGAATTTGCAAAGGTGATCAATCATCAGCTCAACTAGGGATAATAGGTTGCTTGGGGAGCAACTTCTTAACCAAGCTGGGAACAATCGACGAACTGTTGGAGAGGAAAAAAGTTACCAAACCAAATGCTTGGGGAAGACCAACAATGTTTCACACTTCAAGACTTACCTGTTCTTAGATCGTTGTTGACATTCCTTGCTGAAATCAATTATTCTTAAAGTGGATGTTTTTATTATTTTAAGAAAAATAATTATTTTTTGATTTATTTCAAAATTATCATCATAAAAATACAATTTTATTTAACATAAGTAAATAAGAATATATATAATTGGATAAAAGCTCAACTTTATTTAATAGAATGGTAGTCCGTGAATAGCAGGACTCCATGGATCTTTACAAAGTTTGAGAAATGGTAATTTACATGGAAAAATGCTACATTGACTACAACATTCACTACTCTCCCTACCAACTTCAAAATCCACCATGTTTGCCTTTAGTTGAGAATGACGAATCAGAACCAAATGACTATTCAAAATTTCTTCAAAGATCAAGACAAGATGAATGCAGTTTCTTGCCATAATCCCTAAATTTACCCTAGATGGCCGCAAGGTGGGGTACTCAATCTACTAGGATAAATTTTCTATTTTATGTCTCTAACTTTTGCCTGGATCGCCCTTTCGGGTTTTCGATCCACCGAGATGCTCATTTTTGCCTAAGCCTCCCTTTCGGGTTTACAACTTAGTGAGTTGTTCTTTTATTTTTAGGCAAAGTATTTCTTGATTACATCGGCATTCACAGGATGAGTGAACTCTTCACCATCCATAGTTGTGAGAATCAAAGCACCGCTTGAAAAGGCTCTCTTCACAACATATGCGCCTTCATAATTAGGAGTCCATTTTCCCCCAGCACCAGGTTTGAAAGATAAAATCTTCTTGAGCACGAGGTCACCTTCTCTAAACACACGAGGCTTGACCTTCTTATCAAAAGCTTTCTTCATTCTTTGTTGATACAACTGACCATGACACATGGCAGTCAATCTCTTCTCTTCAATCAAATTCAACTGGTCATATCTGGTCTGACACCATTCAGCTTCTGTTAACTTGGCTATCATCAAAACACGGAATGATGGGATCTCAACCTCTACGGGGAGCACAACTTTCATGCCATATACAAGAGAGAAAGGGGTTGCCCCTGTTGAAGTGCGGATGGATGTACGGTACCCTTGCAAAGCAAACGGGAGCATTTCATGCCAATCTTTGTATGTCACAACCATCTTCTGAATGATCTTCTTAATGTTATTATTCATAGCTTCAATAACCCGATTCATCTTGGGTCTGTAGGGAGAAGAATTATGATGTGCAATCTTGAAATCTTTGCAAAGAGCTTCCACCATATTATTATTCAAGTTTGATCCATTATCAGTAATGATCTTGCTTGGCACACCATAACGACATATAATATGATTCTTGATAAATCAGACCATCACCTACTTGGTCACATTTGCATATAATGCCTCTTCAACCCACTTTTTGAAGTAATCATTAGCGACCAGAATGAAATGATGTTCCTTCGAAGCTTTGGGCTCAATCATGCCAATCATATCAATTCCCCACATGGAGAAGGTCCATGGAGAGGAAATGGCGTTCAATAGTGTCGGAGGAACATGAATCTTATCTTCATAAATTTGACACTTGTGGCATTTCTTCACAAACTTGCAATAATAAGATTTCATTGTCAGCTAATAGTAACCTGCTCTCAAATTTTCTTTGCCATAGCGTTTCCATCAAGAAGCGTCATAGTCAAATTAGGAACTTTATTCCAAAAATTCACCATGATCATTGAAGCTAATGTTTCAAAAGCATCTGCTATCCGGTTTTCATCTCGAGGGATATGATGAAACTCAATCTTTGTAAAGAAAATTGATATCCTCCTCGTATAGTCTTTATATGGTATCAAACTAGGGTTGATTCATCTCCCATTCACCTTTGATCTGATTTACAACCAAAGCTGAATCTCCATAGACGTCAAGATATTTTATTCTGAGATCGATGGCTTCTTCAAGCCCCATAATGCAAGCTTCCTACTCAGCCATATTGTTTGTACATTTGAAGGTCAATCTAGTTGTAAACAGAAAATGTGTGCCTTGAGGAGTAATAATCATTGCCCCAATGCCATTGCCATATGAATTAACATCTCCATCAAATACCATGCCCCAACGGGAACCAGGTTTTAGCCCTTATTCAAGCAATGGTTCATCACAATCTCTCATCTTCAAGTACAAAATCTCTCTGTAAGGAAAATCATACTACACTGACTAATAATCTTCAATAGGTTGATGAGCCAAATGGTCAGCCAATATACTACCTTTAATATATTTTTGAGATTGGTATTCAATATCATACTCAGATAACAACATCTACCAACGGGAAATCCTCCCAGTTAAAGCAGGCTTCTCAAAAATGTAATTGATTGGATCCATTTTGGATATCAACCAAGTAGTATGATTCAACATATACTAGTGTAGACGCTTAGCAGCCCAAGCCAGTGTGAAACATGTTTTTTCAAGCATAGAATACCGAGTCTCACAGTCGATGAACTTCTTACTAAGGTTGTAAATTCATATTCTTTCTTTCCAGATCCATCTTGCTGACCAAGAACACAGCTCATACTCTCTTCAAGCACAGTCAAATACATGATCAAAGGTCTCCCTTCAATAGGTGGAGACAGAATCAGAGGCTCAAGAAGATACTCCATGATATCATCAAAAGCTTTCTGGAAATCTTTGTCCCAATCACAAGACTGATCTTTCTGAAGAAGTTTGAATATAGGCACACATATGGAGGTCATATGCAATTTAAATCTTGAGATATAATTCAAGCGGTCGAGAAAGCCTCTGACTTGCTTCTCAGTTTTGGGCACAGGCATCTCTTGTATTGCTTTGACCTTGGTAGGATCAACTTCAATACCCTTCTCGCTGACAATAAAGCCCAACAATTTACCAGAGCGGACACCAAAAGTACACTTATTAGGATTCAAGCAGAGTTTATACTTCAACAAATATTGGAATAACTTCAACAAATGCTCAACATTCTCTTCTTCATAACTTGACTTAGCAATCATATCATCAACATAAACTTCAATCTCTTTATGTATCATGTCATTATAAAGAGTGGTCATAGATCTCTGGTATGTGGCACCAGTATTCTTTAAACCAAAGGGCATCACTCGATAACAGAATGTTCCAAAAAGGTGTAATGAATGTGGTCTTCTCCATATCTTTGGGTGCCATCTTGATCTGATTATAACTGGAAAATTCGTCCATAAACGGAGAGACTTTAAATTTAGTTGTACTGTCTACAAACATATCAATGTGTGGCAAAGGAAAATCATCTTTCGGACTGGCTTTATTCCAATCTCTATAGTCAACACACATGCAGACTTTTCCATCTTTCTTCAGAACAGGCATAATATTGGCCACCCATTGTGGATATTCGAAGGTAACAAGGAAACCAGCATCAATCTGCTTCTGCACTTCCTCCTTGATCTTTACTACCATATCAGGATGAGTTCTTCTCAACTTCTACTTGACCGAAGGGCATTCTGGCTTCAACGGCAATCTATGCTACACAATCTCATAATCCAAGCCAGGCATGTCTTGATAAGACCAAGAAAACACATATGAATATTCTTTGAGAAGATCAACCAACCCTTTCTTAGCTTCTGGACACAATTGAGACCCAATCTTGACTTCCTTCACATCATCATCGGAACCCAAGTTGACTAATTCAATTTGCTCTCCAAACGGCTGAATGGATAACTCATCATATACTTCTTCTTCATCATTCTATTCCTCAGCTTCAAACACAGGGAAATCGAAGTTTGGAGAGGGAGTAGGATCATTATATTCAATGGGTTTGAAAACCAACCTGCATAATGATTTGATATTTTGATTTTAGAGAAGTGGAGTGTGAATAAATATTATGCAGATGGAAGATTATTATTTATTTATGTTTTTTTTGTGATTACCATTTTCAGAAAATCAAAAAGTAAAACTAAAACATCATAGATGTGGATGAATAAAATTGTATTTCATTGATGATAGTAAGGAAAATGCCCAACAATGTTCACTTCTCCCTTAGGCATAATAGAAGGATTTTTCTTAAAATAAATGAAAACAATTTACTTAGAACAGTGAATAACAGTAGGAACATCAACAGCAACCCAATTATTGCAAGTCTGGCCATGTGTCACAAAGTTGGCGCAAGCTTCGTCTCCGTCACCACTGTCTAAAAAATGGCAGCTGAGTGTTGATCATTCTCATGAATGAACCCTCCACTGTGGAATACTGGTTGCATAACCTTGACATTGGTGTTGCATGGCCATGGTTGAAATCCTAGCACTGCCCTATTCTTGTTCTTGGAAACTTCCACAACACGGCCCCACTTATCAATATTGCCAACCTGAATAGCCTCATGTGCATCTTTTAAAGAAGACATGGGTGCCCCAGCTTTCTTTAATTCATCAGCAATGAAAAAAGCTTGGAACGGCATTCCAACTTCCTCCTCAGCATCAACATAGGTGAAAGATGACAAATGACTCACCAATAATGCCTTCTCTCCACCAACAACGACAAGCTTGCCATTCTTCATAAATTTCAGCTTTTGGTGTAGAGTGGATGTCACAGCTCCAACTTCATGAATCCATGGCCTTCCCAACAAGCAGTTATAGGTCGGGTGGATATCCATCACTTGAAAATTAATTTGAAAATCACTCAGACCTATCTTAACCGGAAGTTCCCTTCTCCAATGACAATTTTACGAGAACCGTCAAATGCTTTAACAACTACGATGTTGTACCTCATCGGGGCGCCTTGATAAGAAAGTCTTGACAGAGTTAACTTTAGAAACACATTCAATGATGACCCAGTTTCAACCAACACATTGGAAAAAGCATCCTCCTTGCAATTCTTTGAAATCTGTAGCGCCAAATTGTGATTTTTGCCTTCCTCAAGAAGCTCTTCATCACAAAAACTCAGATTGTTACAAGAAGTGATGTTGGCAACAATGTGGTCAAACTGATCCACAGTCACATCATGTTATACATAAGCTTATTCCAACACTCTCTGCAATGCTTCTTAGTGCGCCTCAGAATTCATTAGCAATGACAGAACAACAAATTTTTACGGCGTCTGGAGCAGCTGCTCCACAACGTTAAATTCACTCCTCTTGATCAGTCGTAACACGTCATCATCATCGTTAGTCTTTAATTTGCTGGATTCACCAGACTGACACATTTAAGCACTGATCAGTTTCACTATAGGAATTTATGCCTTCTTCCCTATGAAAACCTCTTCCATAGCCTTCAAAAACACTGGACTAAACGCACGACCACTACGAGTCACCTTCGTAATATCTGCAATATTTACCATTGAGTCTGCAATTGGTATAGGAACCTCTTAACCATTTTATATCATTGTGGCATTATACTGGTATGGAACAACTTTATCGGATGCAAAGGGGACAGGGCCCGTTAACCGTATAACTAATGATGATACCGATCTATTGACATTATTGTTATTGTTGCTATTAAACTGAATGACTACCCACTCAGGGGTCTTAAATATAGGCACAATGATATTTACATCATCTCCCATATCCCTTTACAGTTGAATATGGATTACATTCTTGTCTATCAACTTCTGGATATCCCTTTTGACAATCATACACACACGGGGGTTCAAACTGCAAATGACACAACCATCATGGTCATATTCACAATCACTAGTCAGACACAAAGTTCTATGCATTTCCACCAAAGACCTACAGATACGTCACACATCAAAAACTCTGAAATTCCCTGGACAGCCATCCACCATGTTGACAAAAGCGTTACCATGAGCGTGCAACGGATTGGCTTTCACATTTGGTGCTCTGTTCCCGCTTCTTTAATTTTCAAAATCTCCTCTCTTTTTCAAAACCTTCTTATTTTTAAACTTGAACCATTTTCTTAATAAATCTTGACTCTTGTCAAGTGATTTTCAAAACCTTTTTCTTAATAAATTCTAATTCATCTTAAGCATATTTAGACCAATTTCAAAAAGACTAAAAAAATGCCTAACTCATTCAAACCATTTTGTGCCTTTTGTGCACTTTTCCTTTTTAAAATTTTTCTCAAGGCATTAGACATGAGTCATTTCCATAGTTGAGTTATAATTCTCCTATCTCCATAGTATTGGTGTTAATTCTTTTCCATTTATGGGAGCTAGTGGCATACTTGTTGATCATTATCCAAGTTGGAGCCATTCTCATGATGATGCAAAGTTCTCATACTGGTGGGTGACTAGTTGAGTATTCTCCTTAAAATGACAAAATGTCTTTTTTTCCAAAAAAAATGAATCAAAACAAGCATCTTTGTTATTTTTACCACGAACTACGAGGTTTTGATCCTCCATTGCACTTTGTTGGTGTGTAGGTATAAGATTTTAAAAGTCTTGGCAAACACCAAATCATAATAAAAATACTTATTTTTCCCATCCCTCCAATATTTTAACAAGCAACACCTTTTTCAAGCTAAAATATGCATATTTTCAAAGAGGTTCCCATGGAGTACCATGGATGTTTAGGGTGCTAATACCTTCCCTTTGCATAACCAACCCCCAGACCCTTGTTCTCTTTTATTAGTTTTGCTTTAAAACTTCTTTGGGTTTTTTTTGTACTTTTTCCCTTTTCCTTTGGAAAAAATAAAAGCGCGGTGGCGACTCTTGTTTTGCGAGTTAAGTTAATCAATAGCTTAATCACAAAAAATTTACTGCTACAAGACTAGATACTCATATGGAGGGAGGTGGTAATTTGGGGCTAGGAAAAAGGGTCATCCATAGGTACTTCTCCGACACCTACTTTAGTTGTTGTCACACCTCTGGCCTTGATCTAAAACATGGAGAGAGCTTGTACCTGCGTAGCCTGCCTCTGCCCCAATATGTTAGGTATCTGCATGAATTTCCCCTGTTACAAGCTATGAAACAATCTTGTCATATGAAGATCTCGAATTGGCTTACCTTGGCGTCTTGAAAATGTATCCTCTTGATTAACCATTTCCGGGAGTGCTAATTAACTTCTCGTGCTCTTGGGGTGGCTTGCCCCAATATGAGCCTTGAAGTAACTTTGCCCATGTCAGGCTGATTCAGAGAGATTTATGGAATCTCGACGTGGTTGCCCCAGATTGACTGAATTATGAATCTATCTGAGCTTTGGGATATCATAAGAAGTAATCAACCTTCCCGTTGTGTAAACTTTATTGATGATAAGTGCTTGTTCGCAAGTAAAAATTATCATTTTTAAAATGATAATTGTAATGCCATGCTCATGCAAGTTTTGAAACTCACGTGTGTTCACTAAGATTATGACATATAGCGAATGAATCACTAATTATAGTGCCATATCAGTATCAATACAAATGACAAGAAAATCTTTAGGAGTCAGTTTCGATGCAATCTTACTTAGTATGCTTTCAAAATAAACCCTCCTTCAATCAGATCTTTCAAGTGTTGTAGCGTGGCCTGATTCACGGTTTCAGAAAGAAAGGATATAAGGCTCAAAACATATTCTAACCCACCCATTCTCCGTGATGTTCTCCAGTTCTATGTTTAGTTATCTTGAAACAAGCGTCCATCTCTTAGAAAAGGATTTTGAATAATGGAAATGATTGTTGTGGAACCCAATGAAAGTTTGGAGTCACAGTCACTCACCCTCGGCTTTTGCTTGTAGCCACAAATTTGCTTTTGTTGAGGATTTTTGTAATTGATCCTCTTGTTCTTTTGTTTTGCTTTGGCTTTCCCTTTGTTTTAGTATGGATTGGTCCTTTGGGATTCGCAGTCCACGGGGATGCCCTAACTTTTGCCTAATCACTTGTTTTCAAGCTTTTGACTTAGCGGGCTCTTCTTTTGCTTTTGATTTTTCATTTTTCTTCCTTTTTTGTGTAGGAGAAAATCCTATGACATTTTGCTTGCTTTATTTGTTGTAAGGGTCGTGACTGTCTCACTCATTTTGTAGGTAAGGGATAACCCTTCTGAATTTGTGATTCCATCCTCTTGAGAGAGATATGATGTGACTGATCACTTGATAGGATATTCTCTTTCTGAATTTTGAATGCAAGGTCAAGCTAACTGAAGAATACCTTTCCCCTGGTTAAAATTGAGGGTTTTATGTATGGAAAAGAACTCCTACTCCAAGGCTCAAAGGGGTTGACTAGGGATTATCTTCCTTATATCTCCAGTGTTTAGGGATTTGAACAATGCCTTACATCATCATCATGTTCTTATTCAAAAGCATACAGATAGTGATTCTTGCACTTTTTTATTATATCATTCTCGTTTGATTTTACTTGAAAAAGAGTTTGATACTGATAAATAAAATATGAGTGAACACGAATGGATTTAATCAAAACATGCACGTTTTATTCATTATTATTATCATCTAAAAACCATACAAGTTTTACAAATGAACAACAGTTAACAAACAAGAAAAGATTATAGATGAGACATGATTGACTAATATGATATTATTGACATGATTAGCCTTGATACTTCGTTCATGGAGGTAACCAAATTTGAGCAATCTCCACCAATAATTGCATCCACCACTTGTCCACAATGATCTCGCTAAGGGTTAGTTATGACATTGGGCCCTACCTCAGAGAAGGAAAAGATCTTCTGATAGTTCATCTCTTGTACCCTGGATTTGAGAGGCCAACAATCCTCGGTAGAATGTACTATATGCCCGGCATGGTAGGCACACGAGGCCTTAGGATTATGCTTTGCGTGATAAGGGAAAGTGGTAGGTGGAATATCCTTTGGAACAATTTCCCCTTAATGGACAAGATATGGTATGATATAGGGATCTAGTCACATTGAGGATGCTTCTTATCATAACGTTTGCCCTTACCTTAACTCTGGGTTCTGTTATCCTACGGAGTTTGCTGATTCTGAGAAACTTGAGCTTGTGGAGGTCGCTGATTCTGAGAAACTTGATTTTCCAGTTGTAACCTGGTGGGAGCTGTAGCGGTGTATTCGTCGCTATATGATTTATTGATTAAACCATAAGCAAAGCATACAATGAATCGAGTCGCCACTGCACTTTTATTTATCCAAAGGACTGGCTAAAAAGCGAACAAAAGCCTAAGAAGTTTTACGCGTAGAAAATTAATGAAAAGATCAGAGAGTCTGGGTAAGGGGTAAATTACGCAATGGGAAGGTGTTAGGCACCCACTACGTCCTAGGTACTCCTAGGGATCCCTTTTCACACTTGTTGTATAAAATTGTTATTTGTTTTGAAATATTTATTGTGCAAACATGAATGGGATGATGAGAAAAGAATGTACAAGTTAATTATTTTTGTGTTCGAACGGATGAACCCGTTGCCTACGTACCTTCCATCAAAGGTAAGGATCAAAACGCCGTAGTTCGGCTAAAAGATTTCCAAAAGTTAGTGGATTCAATTTTAAACACAAGCCTTAAGGTCTTACGTTATCCACGGGAGAAAACTCAACCTTATACAAACAACAAGTCCACCATGTGAGAAAAGCTTCAACTTGCTAGTGTGGGGTTAACCCTATAATAAGCAAGGAAGACTTACAATTCAATCAACTAAGGACGAATAGGTGAGGTTAACATCAACCAACTAGGATAAATCAAACCTATGGCTAATGTATGAAAACTTAACAAGAATGGACAAAGCCACAAAACAATTGAATGGGTGAAGTTAATTGATTATGAGTATTCACAAAAGGAGGGTCAAAGTATGATTAAGATTGATTCAAAAGAAGTATTATAAAATGGAGTTTGAAAAGTCAAGGACTTAGGGTCCAGGTTTCTAATTTGAAAGCATGAAGACGTTTACACAATATTTATCTCAAGTTTTGAAAGTAATGTGTGAAAAGGTTTAGGACAAAGAGGGATGAACGGATAAAGATGGAGTGTAAAACTTCCTAGAAGGTTCACCTCTTGAAATCATATAGAAGATGACTCAAGTGTGTCCTTTGGAATAGGCAATGAGCAATAACAAACAAGCAAAGCAAAAGAAGAAAGTCCACCAAAGCGGATACCGGATGCCAATCACTGGACTTATACCAATCTCCTAAAACAGAACTGGATATCAGAGGCCACTCTATGGACTTATACCAATCTCCTCAACAAAGAAATAAAAAGTGGATACCGGATGCCAATCTATCTGGACTTATACCAATCTCCAACAAAAACAAAGCAAATACTTGGATGTCAGATGCCAATCTATCTGGGCTTACTCTAACCTCCAACATATGATCATAGGAAAACAAATGCCAAATTACACGGACTTACAATTGCATCCTCACATACGACAAACAAATGCATCAAGCAAAGAGAAGATGAGTGGCCAATGAAATGGTCTTATACTCACTTCCATATCATAGGAACAATGGCCAATGAATGGTCTTACAATTGTCCTCAATGGGCAAACAACAAAGATATGTCACAAAGACAAATGAAATGATCATGCACTAATGAGCAATTAATGATGATAAATGCACAAAGCATGCAAGCAAACATGTATAAATGAACTAAGTAATCAATCAACCAAAGTCATTCAGCACACTCTATAACCAAACAATTAGGCTCATACAAAGGGTTAGGCATTAAAGCCAACTGGAATAGGGTTAATGGTGCTCTTAACCTTGACATTGAGAGCCAAGGTGAAGCAGATGAAAGGATATGAGGGGTGTGCCTCATGCTCTTATCCCTGGTCAGGGAGAGCTTCAAATGATAGAAGGTGTGGGAGTTCAGAAAGTAGGAACTCTCTCCACAGATTATTGACTCGATTGATCTTGGGCTTTTACTCACTATGCATCAACACATGTGGTGTGAGAAAGGTGAGTGACACACAGAATAGTAGGAGATAGGCTACATATCTCTTTTGTCTACCAATTGCCTTATTCAAAGGACTTTTCCTGCTTGGGACAAAAGTAAACAAGCACAAACATCGCCTCTTAAGGAGGACTTCAGACAGTTGCCTGGCCAAGTAACAGGCCAGGTCTTCCAGACTACATGAGGACAAGAGATTATACCTCAATGCAAATGATATCAAGCAAAGAAATGCAAGTTCTCAAAGAACTATTAGCAACTAAAGGTACCTGAAATCAATCAAATAAAATCAGTATACAACTCAAATTCAAAACCAATATAAGACAAGGATCAACACAATCAGTCAAATGTGCAATGCACAAAGCTCAAAGCATATGAGTTAAGCATCCTACAAAACAAACAAGTTAGTTCATGATAATCAATCAAACTCAATCAACTTGCATTGATCTTCTTAAAGCATTTGCTTCTTAACCTAAAAAATCAAACTCAAACATGAGCAACAAGACCACTAGGACAAGCCTAGGGTCAAAAGGAGATAAAAATCCAAAACAGCAAGTGAAAGCTATCCAAAATCAAGTTCAAACAAT
This sequence comes from Lathyrus oleraceus, assembly GCF_024323335.1. Taxonomy (NCBI): domain Eukaryota; kingdom Viridiplantae; phylum Streptophyta; class Magnoliopsida; order Fabales; family Fabaceae; genus Lathyrus; species Lathyrus oleraceus. The sequence goes on from NC_066585.1 coordinate 393,177,221, forward strand.
TAAGGAACAAACCCGAGTGGTTTCATATTCATATCATTCATCATTATCATTTCACAAACAAATTAGGTCAAAACATGTCATATAGAACCTCAAAGAAGTCAACAGAAAGACTCCACTCAAATCCAGTCACAAACATTTCAATAAATCCTCAAGTAATTCATGATCAAACATCATCCATAACATGACAAGCATACCAAATTTCAGCTCATTTGGATCAAGGGAAGTAGGTCAATGAAAATCAGAAAGTCAAAGCAAGTTTAAGCAAACTCATACAAAGCATCAAAACATGCACCAACTTCAATTAATCATAAAACAGAAACAAAACATGATAAATGAATGGGACCAAAGCCATGATAAACTTCAAGATGTCTACATTACTCATGCCAAATGTCACATCCATCCAATTAATAACCAGAATTTCACAAACCAAATACAAACATGTATCACAAAAAGTCAACAAATGACCAAACAGGGGAGAAAATTCCAATCAAATAGGAAATGCCATCAATAATTCCAGAACAATTCACATGTATTCTCAACATCCATAAGTATATTCATGCAAAAATCCAGACCATTTTGAGTTCAATAAGCATGGTAATTAAAATCATGAAGTTGGACATGAATGGTGTGACACAAATTGTCACACCTCTATTCAAAAAATCATATCTCATCAACCAGCAATGATAAAATCACAAACTCTACACCAAAATCAACATGAACATGTCTAGTTTAAGCACAAAAAGTTTCAGCCTCATTGGATTAAGTATCATCATTTCACAAGCAAAATGGCATGGCATACACAAAATGAACACACATGAACAAACCCTAGGCATTTTTAAAATCTACTCGTGCAAAAAATCTGGAAAAATCACCATAATAAACTAGAGATCAAGAGGAGAATTTCACAAAAAAACCATCAAATTTGGACAAGTATTGGAAGAGTTATGGATTTTCTAAGATTATCATACAAGATGAAATAAAAATTAAAAAAAGAAATGATTTAAATGAAATAATAAACGGACAGTGGCAAAGTGGTAAGTATGTGGTCCCTTAAGTGAAACGCCGCGTTTCACTTAAGGACGTGTCATCCAGGGATTGGTTTCATGGGCGAAAAACTGCGGAACGCATGCAGGACACGAGATTTGAAGATCAAACACGGGTTTTGAGCGAAAATATTAGGGTTTTGGCCGTGTTCTTCAATATTTTTCTCAGATTTTCCAGCAAGAACAAATTGCAACCAAAACCAACAATCGATATACCATTGTGTTCATCTCATCATGTACATCATCAAAACAACAATCAATTAACCTAAATCAAACTATCATGGATGAAATAAACAACACAACATTTGATAACCAAACTTTAAAACAGCGTATCTCTCTTAATATTCAACCATTTTTCACGATTCAAAGCTCATTGAACTCAGCATGGCAAGATCTTTAATAAGCATATCATGATTTTAACAATGGCTAGGTTCGAATTTTTACCAGATTTGAAGAACAGTGTGGATTTCGTGGTTGTTTGGTTGTGTTGAGTTGAAACAACAGCACAATCATGTTCCAAATGATGAATGAACAACGAATTTTAGCTCAACAACCCTTGAGGCGGCTCCAATCGATACTTGCCATGGAAGAACTTCAATGCAACAGTGCTGGAAATGGCTCTACAGTTGTGAAATGATGCTTGCAAAGGCTTCCAAAAGGATGGTAGATGATGGCACAATGGACAAGAGCACGAGTCCTTTGAAGATTTTTTCAGAAAAATCCAAGTAAGGAAATGAGAGTTTTTGAGAGGAAATGAATTTCAGATCTGATTTGTGAATAGTGGCTAAGTTTGGTTAGTGGAATGGTAATTGAATTTATCTTAATGAAGTGTTTTGGTTAATTGGTGAAATTACTCAAATTGCATGTGCATGGCATGCTACAGTGCGAAAATGGGCTTAGGCACACTCCAAATGTGGTTTTCAGTCATTTGCAATTGGTAGAATATGTGGACAATGATTAATTTGAAAGTCCATTTTTCACCCCTCTCTTTTTTAATTCAATGCACTTGAAAAAGGCCATTTTGATTGGATGATTTTTCGTGAAATGTGATGAAGGATTTGGATAGAGCATATCAAATGTGACTTGTAGCAAAAAACCTCACTCAATTTGGCCAAATGGTTTGGAAGTTATCTCACTTTGAAGTTCAAAAATTCTTGAGAATGATTTGATCATAACTTGCCAACCACACATGAGAAATGAGTGTTCTTGGACTTTTAGGAAATGGGAGAACAAGATCTTCAACTTTCATGTTGGAAAAAAATTCATTTGAAGCTTGTAAGATGAAGTAATTTTGAGAAGAACTTTCCAATTTTGGCAAATTCCAATTATAGGTCAACTTACTATTTTTGGAAACTTCTTGTCTGACCCCAAATTCTTCACTGTGGATGTTTGACATGTTATATGAGGCTTGTATGGACATGAATGAGACCTCTCAAACCAATTCCCACCATCAAATCACTGATTAAATGCACAGTTGACCACAGTTGACTTTGGTAGGGTTTTGGTTGACTGAACCATGTTCTGATGAATTCCAAGCCCCAACCACTTGAGATCTTGATTCAAAATGATGTCACAACTCAAATGAACTCTTGTTGAATGATCATGGTGCCCAAATTCTTCAAGAGTGGCCACCATCCACTGCTCAATGACTGTTTTGACTGATTAGACCTAGCTTGCTTCATCTGCAAGTAGCATGGTTAGATGACAATATTTTTGTACTTTTGGTTAATAGACAGATGAAAAGCCATGATATACAAATGCAATACATGCTTGGTGATCAAGAACCACACTCACAAGATAACCCACCCACTAGGAGGGAAGCAAAGGTGCACAAAGATCCTTGAGGCAATGATATGGTATGATATGATGCCATGAGGGATCTTAGGGACAAAATTGGGGTCTTACAGATGCCCCTATTTAAGGTCATTCAAGTCGGAGAAGTGAAGTTTAGAAATCTTCATCTTGACGCGGTAGAATGGGCTTAAATAACAGTAATGAGACAAATTTTGGTCCCTAAGAGACCTCATGATGCAAATGTATGTATGCAAAAGACACAAACTCTGTGGGGAATATGATTCACACAGAAGAAAAGACGATTCGTCGGAGTAATACACTAACCAGGAACAGAGACTCTAAAAAGACTCTCGTTGGGGATAGTAAAAGAAAAAAGAATGCGTGAGCAGGGCACGACTTCAAGTTGGGGAAAAACAAAACTGACACAGCGTGAACAAGACACGACTCTGATTAGGGTAATAACAGAAATCAGACTGGAGACCTCACTGGGGAGTGAAGGACTCACACTGGGGAAAAGAAAATTCCAAAAGGAAAACCTCCATTGGAGAGACACAAGCCGACTCCGAGGAAGAAGCAATAGGAAACTCCACTGAGGAAGCACCAAAGAATGAGGTGTTACCGGTATAAGGGCAACAAACTCAGGAAGGATGAATATCTAAGACCGGTATAAGGGTGAGAGATATCAATCAACCAAACATCTGAGAAAGACCTGAAAAGGTACATAAACTCAGGAAAATCTGACTCCACAAGGGACCAAAGTCATAATAGGGAGTAGAAAGGAAGGAACACCAGGGATACCGAGGTATATAATAGGTGACCGACCAAAGCGTGAATTGGTATATATGCCAAAACACTCATCATCCGAAAGGAGGGCTTGAAAAAAGCAAATCGACTTACAGGATGGACATTCGAATCCACAACGGGAAGACGAACCTTACTCAACTGGGGACACAAACCCAAAGAGCGCATGAGATATAATATCCATTACCGGCAGTCCGTGGATAAGAATACTCGCATGAGATATAATATCCATTACCGGCAAACCGTGGATAAGAATACTCGCATGAGATATATTATCTATTACCGTCAGAATGTAGATAATAAACTCACATGGTAAGAAACACCAGAGATACCGAAGCATATAATAGGTGATCTACCGAACACGTGAATTGGTATATGTGCCAACACACTCATCATCCGAAACACAAACTGGTTAAAGGATGGATATTCGATTCTACAAAGAATACGAATCTTGCTCAGCTGGGGAAGATCAACAAAGGACTCCAACCAAAGAGCGCATGAGATATATTATTCATTACCGGCAGACCGTGAATAATATACTCGAAAGGAAAAGATACCAGGGATACCGAAGTATATAATAGGTGACTAACCAAAAAGAGAGACAATCGATACCAAGCATCCGGGTAAACGAAAGATAACTCAAAGGGATAAATTGCAAGCCTCCGGCAATTATCCAACAATAAAAATTCGATTCCGCAAAGGGAAATAACGAAACTTACTCGACCAGGGAAACACAAAAGGCTTCGACTGAAGAGTGCATGAGATATATTATTCATTACCGGCAGACCGTGAATAACATACTCGCATGGAAGATTATCCACAACCGGTTACTGGGTTAATATAGGATAAATTAACCGAAAAGAAAGGTATCGGGATACCAAACTAGGTATATAATGATGACCAATCAAAGGGAACAACAACATTACCAACACAAGGGTAAATGAAAGGAGACCCGCTGGGGGTAAATTGCAAGCATCCGGCAATTATCCAACTGTACCACAAGGCACAAACTCCGTTGGGGAGAAACATCAACACTTGGGATTTACAACTACCAAATACGGGGTAGAAGACCACAAACTCAACTGGGAATAGAAATCACCACAGGGAGACACCAACTCTGTTAGGGATAAAACCACAACAACAGGGATCCACTTACAATCAGGACGAACCACAAAGGTTATCTCTGTTAGGGGAAAAGAGATAGGACTTACAACTACCGAATACGAGGTAATAGCCATACTCTGGTGGGGATAACTATGAATTAGGGTTTACATCTACCGAATAAGGCGTAGAAAACCAAAAAAACTTGCCGAGGAATAAAAGGTATAACCACCAATTCCGCTGAAAGGGCAAAGAAAATAGGACTTACAATTACCGGTATAAGGGTAGAGGCCCGAAAAAATCCGCCGGGGAACAACCCACTGGGAAGCACAAGACAGTTGACAAATAGCCAATTCGGGAATAATCCGAAAAGACAGACTGAATCAAGACACGTCCTAATGAGGATGTAGCTCAAATAGGAAAATCCATCCCAATATATATGTTGGGAGGAAACGAAAGAAACCGTCATCCACGAGGATATATCTCAGTGGGGAACTGCAGAATGAAAGAGAACAGACACTTTCTGCTTAGGGAGCTGACTCTATATGGAGAGATTTAACACCCGACATCTGCTAGGGGAGATCTATTAGGGATCTGTATCACCATAGCAAGGAACAAACAACAAAAGATATATGGCGAGCAATGCAACATGAATATCTGAATGTTTATGAATATGCATGAATATGCATGATTTATGTTTGATGAATGCTGACAAAACAGACATATCTAACACAAAAAGGTCCAGGAATCAAACGCCCGGTACTATACTTCCAGGGAAAAACCAACTGGGAAGCCAATCTGCGGAGATCTACATGCTATAAATCATAGATCTGCGGGTACTGCTGGGGAAGCAGAGGCTTAGAGACATCAGGAAATACCAAATCTTTGAGTGATGGATCAGCAAACAACCCAACCAGGGTACAGAAAGTCACAACGGGCAAAACAGCCACCAAGACGAATCTGTTGGGGAACAAGAGAAAATCTCGAAGATCCGCAGGGGATCTCAGCATCAACTGAGAAATAAAGAGCTTTGCAACTCCAAACAACTCCGGGGAACAACCCATTGAAGGAGAATAACATCATCCAAGTAGAATCCAATTGCATAAGCAACTCTACTGGGGAAACTGCTGCTGGAGAAAACTGAGTCTTCAACAACACTCTGCTTGCAACTATGCTGGGGAACAACCCCATCACAAGATCTGGAGAAAGAAGATACAACCAAACCAGGAATATGAATCAAATGTCTTACCTGTTGGAGATCATGCCACCCTTGGGAGAGCACTGAGGTATTCTTGAGTATCCTTTCAACCTTATGGATATTCACTTTGTTTAAAAACAGCAAATTTTGAAAAATTTGATTTGTTTAAAAACAATGATATTTTATCAATTAAAACATGCAAAACATTTTTTGAATTGAAACAAATAAGAGTGCAAATAATTGGATAAAAGCTCAAATTCATTTGATGGAATGGTAGCCTGCAAATGGCAAGACTCCATAGATCTGTACAAATTTGAAATCAGTGATATATATTGGAAGAGGGCTACATTGAACATAATGATCCTTTCTCTACCAATTTGAATCTCGATGTATTTGAAGCTTCAGTTTGACGACGAATCGGGATTCCTCTGATGAAATGACAAGCTGGAACAGAAAGTCTTGTCAGGATGCAGTTACTTGCCAAATCCCTAATTTTTGCCTAGATTGCCCCGGGGTGAGGTACTCAATCTAGCGGGATGCAAATATTCTTTTTTTTCAAGTCTCTAATTTTTGCCTGGATTACCCTTGCGGGTTCTCCACCGAGACGCTCATTTTTGCCTAAGCCGCTCTTTCGGGTTTTCAACTTAGCGAGCTATTCTGTTTTTTCATTTGCATATACTTTTTTTTTTAGGCAAAGTATCTCTTGACTGCATCTGAATTCACAGGACGAGTGAAATCCTCCCCATCCATTGTTGTAAGCATCAAAGCTCCGCCTGAAAAGGCTCTCTTAACAACATATGGACCCTCGTAGTTTGGAGTCCACTTGCCCCTGGAATCGGGCGCGAAAGACAAAACTTTCTTGAGCACGAGGTCACCTTCTCGGAACACACGAGGCTTGACCTTCTTATCGAATGCTTTCTTCATTCTCTGCTGATATAACTGACCATGACACATGGCAGTTAACCGCTTCTCTTCAATCAAATTCAATTGGTCATAACGACTCTGAATCCGTTCAGCATCAGTCAACTTGGCTTCCATCAAGACTCTCATTGATGGGATCTCCACCTCTACTGGGAGAACAACTTCCATGCCATAAACAAGAGAGAAAGGGGTTGCCCCTGTTGAAGTGCGTACAGACGTACGATATCCATGCAAAGCAAATGGCAGCATCTCATGCCAATCTTTGTACGTAACAGTCATCTTCTGGATAATCTTCTTGATATTCTTATTAGCAGCTTCAACAGCCCCATTCATCTTAGGTCTGTAGGGAGAGGAATTATGGTGTGCAATCTTGAATTCAACGCACAACTCATCCATCATCTTGTTATTCAGATTAGATCCATTATCAGTAATGATCCTCTCTGGCACACCATAACGGCAAATCAGCTGGTTCTTGATAAACTTCACAACCACCTGCCTGGTTACATTCGCGTACGAAGCGGGTTCAACCCATTTGGTGAAGTAATCAATTACTACGAGAATAAACCGGTGTCCGTTGGACGCTTTCGGCTCAATCATGCCGATCATGTCGATTCCCCACATAGAGAAAGGCCATGGTGATGAAATCACATTCAGAAGTTTCGGAGGAATATGAATCTTATCCGCATAAATTTGACACTTGTGACATTTCTTCACATACTTGCAACAGTCAGACTCCATTGTCAGCCAATAGTAGCCTGCTCTCAACATCTTCTTAGCCATGGCATGTCCATTGGAATGAGTACCAAATGAACCCTCATGGACCTCAGTCGTCAACAGGTTTGCTTCGTGTCTATCCTTGCATCTGAGCAAAACCATATCAAAATTTCTCTTATACAGCACTTCACCACTGAGGTAGAAACTGCCTGACAACCTTCTCAAAGTTTTCCTATCTTTCACAGATGCCCCAGGCGGGTAGACCTGGTTCTGGAGGAAATTCTTGATATCAAAATACCAAGGCTTGTCATCTTTCACTTCTTCGATTGCAAATATGTGAGCTGGTCTGTCCAAGCGCATCACAGTAATATTGGGGACATCATTCCACCGTCTGACCACAATCATGGAAGCAAGCGTAGCAAGAGCATCTGCCATCCGATTATCCTCTCGAGGAATGTGATAAAATTCAACTTCTGTGAAGAATGTTGAAATTCTCCTTGCATAATCTCTATATGGGATGAGACCAGGTTGATTCGTCTCCCATTCACCCTTGATCTGATTAACAACCAGGGCCGAATCACCATACACATCAAGATACTTGATTCTCAAATCAATGCATTCTTCAAGTCCCATAATACAGGCTTCATACTCCGCCATATTATTCGTGCATTTGAAAGTTAGCCTTGCTGTAAACGGAATGTGTGAACCTTGAGGAGTAATGATCACTGCCCCAATTCCATTTCCATATTGATTAACAGCGCCATCAAACACCATCGTCCATCTGGAACCAGGTTCCGGACCTTCATCAAGTGTAGGCTCATCGCAATCTTTCATCTTCAAATACAGAATTTCCTCATCAGGGAAGTCATACTGAACAGACTGATGATCTTCGATCGGCTGGTGCGCTAAATGGTCAGCCAAGATACTACCTTTGATAGCTTTTTGAGCTCGATACTCAATATCATACTCAGACAACAACATCTGCCAACGGGCAATCCTCCCAGTTAAAGCAGGCTTCTCGAAGATATACTTAATCGGATCCATTCTGGATATCAACCAAGTTGTATGATTTATCATGTACTGGCGCAAACGCTTAGCAGCCCAAGCCAAAGCACAACACGTCTTCTCAAGCATAGAGTACCGAGACTCACAATCAGTAAACTTCTTACTGAGGTAGTATATAGCAAATTCCTTCTTCCCTGATTCATCTTGTTGACCGAGTACACAACCCATCGAGTCTTCAAGAACTGTCAAATACATAATCAGAGGTCTTCCTTCCACAGGCGGAGACAATATCGGAGGTTCAGACAGATATTCTTTGATACTGTCGAAAGCTTTCTGGCAATCCTCGGTCCAATCATGAGACTGATCTTTCCGAGGAGCTTGAATATCGGCGCACATGTGGCAGTCATGTGGGATATAAATCTGGAAATGTAATTCAAGCGGCCAAGAAAACCTCGGACTTGCTTCTCAGTTTTGGGTGCAGGCATCTCTTGTATTGCTTTGACCTTTGCAGGATCAACCTCAATACCTCTTTCACTTACCACAAAACCCAACAACTTGCCGGAACGGACTCCAAATGTACATTTGTTCGGATTCAGGCGAAGTTTAAACTTCCTCAAACGCTGAAAAAGCTTCAACAAATGCTCAATATGCTCAACTTCCGTTCGGGACTTAGCAATCATATCATCAACATAGACCTCTATCTCCTTGTGCATCATATCATGAAACAAGGTAGTCATAGCTCGTTGATACGTGGCTCCGGCGTTCTTCAAACCGAAGGGCATCACTCGATAACAGAATGTTCCCCAAGGTGTGATGAATGTTGTCTTCTCCATATCCTCTGGTGCCATCTTGATTTGATTATATCCGGAAAATCCGTCCATAAACGAAAAGACTTTGAATTTAGCTGTATTGTCTACCAACATATCAATGTGTGGTAGAGGAAAATCATCTTTCGGACTAGCCTTATTCAAATCTCTATAATCAACGCACATACGGACTTTTCCGTCCTTCTTAGGAACAGGCACAATATTGGCCACCCATTGAGGATATGTAGAAGTCACCAGAAACCCCGCATCAATTTGCTTCTGAACTTCCTCTTTGATCTTCACTGCCATATCTGGATGAGTTCTTCTGAGCTTCTGCTTCACAGGCACGCACTCAGGCTTTAAAGGCAGGAAATGTTGCACAATATCTGTATCTAAACCCGGCATGTCTTCATAGGACCAAGCAAAGATATCTGAATATTCTCGTAGCAAACTGATCAAATCTTCCTTGACAGACCCTTCAAGAAGTGCCCCAATCTTCACCAGACGAACACAATCCTCAGACCCCAAGTTGACTGTTTCCAAGTCTTCGAGATGCGGCTGAATGATCTTCTCTTCGTGCTCAAGGAGACGGGTAATCTCATCAGGAATCCCCTCAACGTCATCTTCCTCTGCCTCAAATACAGGGAATTCAAAATTGGGAGATGGCGTTGGATCATTATGTTCAATGGGTTTTAGGATCAACCTGCATAATGATTTTGGTTAATGAAAAACTTTTAGAATTTAAACAAGCAAACCATTATGCAGATGAAAAAGATTGCTTTTATTCTTGTTTTTATGGGTTTTTTGTGATCACTGATTTCATGCAAAAGCAAAAAGTGAAAACAAAGGAAAAACAAATGTTTAACAATGCATTAATTGAATGAAAACATCATTGTATATATGCTTTGCCAACAATGTCATCACTTCTCCTTTTGGCATGGGAGAAGGGTTTCAAACAAAGTGAACAATTACTCTGATCTATGGATGACCGTAGGAACATCTACAGCGACCCAATTGTGGCAGACACCACCAGGAATAACGAAGTTGTTCACGTCCTCTATATCCTCTTCCAAGATAGCAGCAGCTTCCTCCTCAGGTTGATCATCATGGATGAATCCTCCACTCTTGAACAAACCTTGCTCATTATATGCCCCAGAACAGTAGCCAATGCCAGCCCGGGATCTATTGTCTTCAAGTTCAATCACCTTCCCTAATCCAGCAACTGCACCACATTCAATGGCCAGCTTTGCATCACGGTAGGAAGTGAATGAAGGAGACTTCTTCTCGATTGGTTCATCAATAGATAAAGCTTGGAATGGCGTTCCAACTTCATCCTCAGCGTCAATGTACGAGAAAGAAGACAGATGGCTAACCAGGAGAGCCTTTTCTCCCCCTACTACAACCAGTTTCTTATTTTTCACAAATTTCAGCTTCTGGTGTAGGGTGGATGTCACGGCGCCAGCCTCGTGAATCCATGGTCTGCCTAAGAGACAGCTATAAGATGGGTGGATATCCATTACCTGGAAGGTAACTTGGAAATCACTTGGTCCAATTTTGATTGGGAGATCAACTTCCCCAATCACGGTCTTACGCGACCCATCAAATGCCTTCACAACAACCCCACTCTGCCTCATAGGAGGACCTTGATATGACAATCTGGAGAGTGTGGTTTTTGGCAATACATTTAAAGAAGATCCAGTGTCCACCAGCACATTGGACATTGCATCAGATTTGCAATTCATGGAGATATGTAAAGCCATGTTGTGGTCTCTTCCCTCCTCAGGGAGATCAGCGTCACAAAAGCTCAAAGTGTTGCAAGCGGTAATGTTTGCAACAATACTATCAAATTGCTCAATGGTGACGTCGTGATCAACATACGCCAGATCCAAGACTTTCTGCAGAGCCTCCCTATGGGGTTCTGAATTCAGCAGCAGAGAAAGAATGGAAATCTTGGATGGCGTTTGTAGAAGCTGGTCTACAACGTTGTACTCACTCTTTCTGATGAGCCTCAGCATCTCATCAGATTCTTCATCTACAATGCCACTCGGGCCAACTGAAGAAACGGGAGTTTTTTGTACAGAGGAGGATGGTTTGGCAACATCACGTGCCTGATTCTGAATATTAACAGCGGTCCCAACCGGACGCTCAACCGTATCAGAAGCAACAGCCTTAGGAGGCGCAGAAAACACATGACCACTTCGGGTCAAGCCACTTACATCAGCGACGTTCGTCACAGAAGTTGAAGGCAAAGGCACTTCTACCCCATCTTGCACAGCAACAGGGTTGTATCTGAATGGTACGGCTCTGTGTGAAGAGTAAGGCACAGGGCCTGCAGGTTTAATGACCAAAGAAGGGGAAGCCTTTGGCTTGCTGCTATCATAGCGGATAACAACAGGCTCAGGTAACTTGAACACTGGTGAAATCACATTCACCTCAGGCTCGTCTTCATCAACGTTGCGATTCTGCAGAATCTCAATGGTACCCTCATCCAACAACTTTTGGAGTTCTCTTCGTACTTGATCGCAACCCAAGCGGTTAACCGAGCAGACGCGGCACTTGTCGTGGTTATGCTCTAAGTAGCTGTACTGACACAGCAAACGATGTAATTCAACCAACGACTGCCTAATGTGGCTTACATATCTGACCTTGTACTTCCCAAGGCATTCCTGAACCATATTAACTGATTTCCCATGCGCAGGCAATGGGTTCTTGGTGACATTCGGGCCTGAATCTTCAAAACTCAAGATTCCACATCTCATAAGGTCTTGAACCTTAGTCTTGAGTGGGTAGCAATTCTCGATGTTATGGCCTGGAGCACCGGAATGGTAAACACAATGCTGATCTGGTTTATACCACCATTGTGGATTTGCAGGAATGGCAGGGGGATCCCTGGGAGAAACCAATTTCCTTTCCAACAAGGAAGGATAAAGCTCTGCATATGTCATAGGAATTGGATCGAAGCTGATCTTCTTCCTATCATAACTCAAGTTAGCTTGATTGGTTGTACTGCCACGAGGCTGGTAAGCCTGTTGCTGTGGACGGTGTTGTTGCTGATACTGAGGTTGTTGATATTGTTGCTGATGCTGATATTGCTGATGTTGCTGAGCATTGTCTTTAAAGACAGGTGCTATATGAGCCACCTGGTGCTGATGACCGGCACGACGTGCAGGCTTCCTCTGAGCAGAGGGTCTTCTGTGCTTGGGATGGGATTGCACAGCATGTGCTTCCCCATCCTTCCTCTTAAACGCCCCATATCGTTTAGAAGAAGAGCTCTCATCTTTCGCCAATCGTCCTTCACGGACACCTTCCTCAAGACGCATCCCCATGTTCACCATCTCGGTGAAATCAGAGGGAGCGCTTGCTACCATCCGCTCATAATAGAATGAGCCAAGAGTCTTCAAAAAGATCTTGGTCATTTCTTTCTCCTCCAGCGGTGGAGTAATCTGAGCTGCCAGCTCTCGCCATCTCTGGGCGTACTCCTTGAAAGTTTCCTTGTCCTTCTGCGACATGGACCTGAGTTGATCTCGGTCAGGCGCCATATCGACGTTATACTTATACTGCTTGACGAAGGCTTCGCCAAGGTCGTTGAAGGATCTGATATTGGCACTGTCTAAGCTCATGTACCATCTGAGCGCAGCACCGGACAGACTGTCTTGGAAATAATGAATCAGAAGCTGATCATTATCAGTCTGGGTAGACATCTTCCTGGCGTACATGACCAGGTGAGCGAGTGGACAGGTGTTCCCTTTATACTTTTCAAAGTCAGGTACTTTGAATTTAATCGGTATCTTCACACCGGGAACAAGGCACAACTCGGCAGCAGACTTGCCGAACAAATCTTTACCTCGAAGAGTCTTCAATTCCTTTCTCAGCTCAAGGAATTGGTCGTTCATGGCGTCCATCTTTTCATAAACGTCCGGGCCCTCAGACGGCTCGGAGTGATAGATGGTGTCGTCTACCCTTGGCATGGTATGCACGACAGGAGGAGCGGCAACAGGGACCGGGCTAGATGCCGGCATATGAGCAAAAGTTGGAGCAGGCCGATCAGGCATAAAACCTGGAGGCATTCCCCAAGGGAACCCGGCTGGCATAGCATTGGGCACCTGATGAGCACTGACTGGCACAGTCGAAGTGACGACCTCTGAGATGACCGTCCTCTGGGCAGGAGTTGCAGGCGGTTGAGCAGGTTGATTTTGAGCAGCGAGGAGTTGCTCCATCAAAGCGCCAAGTCTGGCGACCTCTTCTTTCAGTTCTCTGTTCTCTTGTTCTAGCTGCTCCATAACTCTCGCAGAATTGACTCGAGTATAATACCGGTGAGTCAGCTTGTCTTCAAAATAAATGAAGAACACAGAGTTAGGACAAGAAGACCAGAAACAAAGGGTACCTGCTTATGCAAAAATGATGCATGAAATGCTTGTGCAGATGCTTTGTTTATTTTCAAGGAACCCTTAGGGTATTATTTGCAATATTTTGAATAGTTAAAGCATTTTAATTTCTCATGGAAAATATTTCATTCAATATATCGAGACAAAGAAGTACAGCATTTTTGATCATTACAAAGAGAAAAGGGAAATAAACATCCTATGGATCCCTAGAAGCTCGGGATGCTGGAAGACGAGAAGTACACAGCTTCTTGATCTCTCTCTCATAGGCCGCTTCCATGTCTGCTTTCTCCTTTGCAAGTCGATCATACCTCCTCTTCCAGAATTTGGAAGACTGAGGAAGCAGAGAGGTCCAAGTGTCGTTCGGATCGTCGATCACTCGATGCTCGAGGAACTCAATCATAGCGTCCTTCTCCTTAAGCTGCTGAAGCAATTCTTCTCTTTCACGGATCCAAGCACGTGAAAGGTCTTCTTCTCTCAACTCCTCTACACGTTGGGTAGGGAGGGTTGAAGGCCCAGCCACATCCAACGGTGTAGGTCTCGGATGATCATATGGCATCAAGTACACGGCAGCTCTCTGTCTGACCCAAGAGGTGTATGGCTCCAAAGCAATGCAGTTCTTTGGACCCAACTCGTTCCTACTCTTCTTGTGAATACTGCGCCAAGCACGGACAAATCTGGCTTTCAGGCCTTGGGGATCTTTACCCTCCTGGAAGAACACACCTTCTAACAGAATGTTATGAGGTTTATCCTTCAGGGGGAACCCAAGCTGACGTCGTGCGAGAATGGGATTGTAGCTGATCCCACCACATGTGCCAAGAAGAGGCACATTAGGGAATTCACCACAATAGTCAATGATCTGGACGGTATCATACACGCGATCATACCAAGTGATATCATCATTAGTGAGAGACATAAGTCTCTGAGACCACCGTAGACATCCCTTGTTCTCCTTGAAAGCAACTGTCTGCGGCAAGTGCGAAATAAACCACTTGTACAGCAGAGGTAGACAGCAGACAATAACTCCTCCACCCTTTGCGTTCCTCAGATGCAAAGAGACATAGGCATCGCCCAACAAAGTCGGAACGGGATTAAGAACTGAGAAGATCCTAATGGCGTTCATGTCCACGAACTTGTCGAAGTTGGGAAACAACACCAATCCATAGATGAGCAGCACAAACAAAGCCTCAAAGGCATCCTCACTCATGGCCTTCCCATAAAAGGTAGCTTGAGCAATGAGGAACTCGGAAGGAAAACCCTGAATTCCGCCTTTGGTAGTCAGATTAGCCCTAATCAGATCTTCATCTATGTGCAACAAGTTGGCAATCTCTCGAGCAGTCGGAATACTCTCTAGGCCACTGAACGGCACCTGATCCAGAATCGGGATCCCAATGAGATGAGAATACTCCTCCAAGGTAGGCAACAACTGGAAATCCGGGAAAGAGAAGCAGTGATACAGCGGATCATAAAACTGGGCTAGAGTACTCATCAACCCTTCGTCAACCTGAGTAGTCAGCAGAGGCAGAAGCTTCCCATAGAGAGCTTTGAAACCCAAGGGATCTAATACATAAGATGTCAGATTCCTTAACTCTTTTACATCGGGCTGTCTAAAGCTGTACTTCTTTGTATGCCTTTTTGGTCTTTCCATGTCTGAAAATTTTGCAAATAAACCCTTTTAAGTTCCTTGAAAATTTTCTTTTTTCTGATGACATGAAGTGCAGATGAATGCATGAATGCATGAATGCAACAATCACACTCAAGGATCAAACAAGTCACACCAAACAAAGGTCATGGGAAAGCTCATTGTATCCCTAATATCAATCATCCATTTTGGTGGATTTAGGTTTTCACCTTATCGACACCCAAGTTCCATTGATATTAACGGTACATGAACCGGCTCGAACATCCTTAATATCAACCATCCGTTTTGGGGGATTTAGGTTTTATACCTGATCAACACCCAGGTTCCATTGATATTAAGGTTGTCTGAACGACTCAACCACGAATCACGGGTTTGCTGAGAGTCACGAGCATGGAGTCTCGGTTAAGAACCACCCAAAGGGAGTGTACTAGGGTTTAAACCTGCCAGACATGTTCTACCAGAGGTTCCCATAATCATCGTTCCATCTTTCGAATATTATCGGAGGAACGAATACTCGTATTCCAAAATATTCTCAAGAGAAACTCTTATGAGTGTAGTATCGCGTAACAATCGCATCAGAACTTACATCTGAACGACCTCCGCACTACGTCCTAAAAATAGGCCAAGATGGGTTTGGTAAACTACGGTCCTTGGCTTCTGCGGCACATGATTGAAAGAATAATGCCTAACCACAAATAACTTGTGTGACATTATTAATCCAACATGACCTCCACCAAGTGAATGGACTCGCAAGTCAACTGGCTAAGGAATACTCCACACCAGTCAACAAGACTATGCCATTCTCCTATCCTAGAGTGCACTCGAGTTCGGGTATAGAACTCATCTCACAGATCACCAAAGCAAACAGCAATTGTATATCAAGCAATTCAAACATTACAATCAATACAGTTATCCCAATTGTACAAAAATATGTCAATAACAAATAACAATATAACACAACAAGGGTGAAAAGTAGGCAATACCACCAAGGATTTGATCCCCAGTGGAGTCGCCACTTTTCTGTAGCGGTGTATTCGTCGCTATATGATTTATTGATTAAACCATAAGCAAAGCATACAATGAATCGAGTCGCCACCGCACTTTTATTTATCCAAAGGACTGGCTAAAAAGCGAACAAAAGCCTAAGAAGTTTTACACGTAGAAAACTAATGAAAAGATCAGAGAGTCTGGGTAAGGGGTAAATTACGCAATGGGAAGGTGTTAGGCACCCACTACGTCCTAGGTACTCCTAGGGAGCCCTTTTCACACTTGTTGTATAAAATTGTTATTTGTTTTGAAATATTTATTGTGCAAACATGAATGGGATGATGAGAAAAGAATATACAAGTTAATTATTTTTGTGTTCGAACGGATGAACCCGTTGCCTACGTACCTTCCATCAAAGGTAAGGATCAAAACGCCGTAGTTCGGCTAAAAGATTTCCAAAAGTTAGTGGATTCAATTTTAAACACAAGCCTTAAGGTCTTACGTTATCCACGGGAGAAAACTCAACCTTATACAAACAACAAGTCCACCATGTGAGAAAAGCTTCAACTTGCTAGTGAGGGGTTAACCCTATAATAAGCAAGGAAGACTTACAATTCAATCAACTAAGGACAAATAGGTGAGATTAACATCAACCAACTAGGATAAATCAAACCTATGGCTAATGTATGAAAACTTAACAAGAATGGACAAAGCCACAAAACAATTGAATGGGTGAAGTTAATTGATTATGATTATTCACAAAAGGAGGGTCAAAGTATGATTAAGATTGATTCAAAAGAAGTATTATGAAATGGAGTTTGAAAAGTCAAGGACTTAGGGTCCAGGTTTCTAATTTGAAAGCATGAAGATGTTTGCACAATATTTATCTCAAGTTTTGAAAGTAATGTGTGAAAAGGTTTAGGACAAAGAGGGATGAATGGATGAAGATGGAGTGTAAAACTTCCTAGAAGGTTCACCTCTTGAAATCATATAGAAGATGACTCAAGTGTGTCCTTTGGAATAGGCAATGAGCAATAACAAACAAGCAAAGCAAAGAAGAAAGTCAACAAAGCGGATACCGGATGCCAATCACTGGACTTATACCAATCTCCTAAAACAGAACTGGATATCAGAGGCCACTCTATGGACTTATACCAATCTCCTCAACAAAGAAATAAAAAGTGGATACCGGATGCCAATCTATCTGGACTTATACCAATCTCCAACAAAAACAAGCAAACACTTGGATGTCAGATGCCAATCTATCTGGGCTTACTCTAACCTCCAACATATGATCATAGGAAAACAAATGCCAAATTACACGGACTTACAATTGCATCCTCACATACAACAAACAAATGCATCAAGCAAAGAGAAGATGAGTGGCCAATGAAATGGTCTTATACTCACTTCCATATCATAGGAACAATGGCCAATGAATGGTCTTACAATTGTCCTCAATGGGCAAACAACAAAGATATGTCACAAAGACAAATGAAATGATCATGCACTAATGAGCAATTAATGATGATAAATGCACAAAGCATGCAAGCAAACATGTATAAATGAACTAAGTAATCAATCAACCAAAGTCATTCAGCACACTCTATAACCAAACAATTAGGCTCATACAAAGGGTTAGGCATTGAAGCCAACTGGAATAGGGTTAATGGTGCTCTTAACCTTGACATTGAGAGCCAAGGTGAAGCAGATGAAAGGATATGAGGGGTGTGCCTCATGCTCTTATCCCTGGTCAGGGAGAGCTTCAAATGATAGAAGGTGTGGGAGTTCAGAAAGTAGGAACTCTCTCCACAGATTATTGACTCGATTGATCTTGGGCGTTTACTCACTATGCATCAACACATGTGGTGTGAGCAAGGTGAGTGACACACAGAATAGTAGGAGATAGGCTACATATCTCTTTTGTCTACCAATTGCCTTATTCAAAGGACTTTTCCTGCTTGGGACAAAAGTAAACAAGCACAAACATCGCCTCTTAAGGAGGACTTCAGACAGTTGCCTGGCCAAGTAACAGGCCAGGTCTTCCAGACTACATGAGGACAAGAGATTCTACCTCAATGCAAATGCTATCAAGCAAAGAAATGCAAGTTCTCAAAGAACTATTAGCAACTAAAGGTACCTGAAATCAATCAAATAAAATCAGTATACAACTCAAATTCAAAACCAATATAAGACAAGGATCAACACAATCAGTCAAATGTGCAATGCACAAAGCTCAAAGCATATGAGCTAAGCATCCTACAAAACAAACAAGTTAGTTCATGATAATCAATCAAACTCAATCAACTTGCATTGATCTTCTTAAAGCATTTGCTTCTTAACCTGAAAAATCAAACTCAAACATGAGCAACAAGACCACTAGGACGAGCCTAGGGTCAAAAGGAGATAAAAATCCAAAACAGCCAGTGAAATCTATCCAAAATCAAGTTCAAACAATTAAGGAACAAACCCGAGTGGTTTCATATTCATATCATTCATCATTATCATTTCACAAACAAATTAGGTCAAAACATGTCATATAGAACCTCAAAGAAGTCAACAGAAAGACTCCACTCAAATCCAGTCACAAACATTTCAATAAATCCTCAAATAATACATGATCAAACATCATCCATAACATGACAAGCATACCAAATTTCAGCTCATTTGGATCAAGGGAAGTAGGTCAATGAAAATCAGAAAGTCAAAGCAAGTTTAAGCAAACTCATACAAAGCATCAAAACATGCACCAACTTCAATTAATCATAAAACAGAAACAAAACATGATAAATGAATGGGACCAAAGCCATGATAAACTTCAAGATGTCTACATTACGCATGCCAAATTTCACATCCATCCAATTAATAACCAGAATTTCACAAACCAAATACAAACATGTATCACAAAAAGTCAACAAATGACCAAACAGGGGAGAAAATTCCAATCAAATAGGAAATGCCATCAATAATTCCAGAAATATTCACATGTATTATCAACATCCCTAAGTATATTCATGCAAAAATCCAGACCATTTTGAGTTCAATAAGCATAGCAATTAAAATCATGAAATTGGACATGAATGGTGTGACACAAATTGTCACACCTGTATTCAAAAAATCATATCTCATCAACCAGCAATGATAAAATCACAAACTCTACACCAAAATCAACATGAACATGTCTAGTTTAAGCACAAAAAATTTCAGCCTCATTGGATTAAGTATCATCATTTCACAAGCAAAATGGCATGGCATACACAAAATGAACACACATGAACAAACCCTAGGCATTTTTAAAATCTACTCGTGCAAAAAATCTGGAAAAATCACCATAATAAACTAGAGATCAAGAGGAGAATTTCACAAAAAAAAACCATCAAATTTGGACAAGTATTGGAAGAGTTATGGATTTTCTAAGATTATCATACAAGATGAAATAAAAATTAAAAAAAGAAATGATTTAAATGAAATAATAAATGGACTGTGGCAAAGTGGTAAATATGTGGTCCCTTAAGTGAAACGCCGCGTTTCACTTAAGGACGTGTCATCCAGGGATTGGTTTCATGGGCGAAAAACTGCGGAACGCATGCAGGACACGAGATTTGAAGATCAAACACGGGTTTTGAGCGAAAATATTAGGGTTTTGGCCGTGTTCTTCAATATTTTTCTCAGATTTTCCAGCAAGAACAAATTGCAACCAAAACCAACAATCGATATACCATTTTGTTCATCTCATCATGTACATCATCAAAACAACAATCAATTAACCTAAATCAAACTATCATGGATGAAATAAACAACACAACATTTGATAACCAAACTTTAAAACAGCGTATCTCTCTTAATATTCAACCATTTTTCACGATTCAATGCTCATTGAACTCAGCATGGCAAGATCTTTAATAAGCATATCATGATTTTAACAATGGCTAGGTTCGAATTTTTACCAGATTTGAAGAACAGTGTGGATTTCGTGGTTGTTTGGTTGTGTTGAGTTGAAACAGCAGCACAATGATGTTCCAAATGATGAATGAACAACGAATTTTAGCTCAACAACCCTTGAGGCGGCTCCAATCGATACTTGCCATGGAAGAACTTCAATGCAACAGTGCTGGAAATGGCTCTACAGTTGTGGAATGATGCTTGCAAAGGCTTCCAAAAGGATGGTAGATGATGGCACAATGGACAAGAGCACGAGTCCTTTGAAGATTTTTTCAGAAAAATCCAAGTAAGGAAATGAGAGTTTTTGAGAGGAAATGAATTTCAGATCTGATTTGTGAATAGTGGCTAGGGTTTTTCAGTCTGAAATGAGTCATATATACTCTGATTAACAAAGCCTAAGTTTGGTTAGTGGAATGGTAATTGAATTTAGCTTAATGAAGTGTTTTGGTTAATTGGTGAAATTACTCAAATTGCATGTGCATGGCATGCTACAGTGCGAAAATGGGCTTAGGCACACTCCAAATGTGGTTTTCAGTCATTTGCAATTGGTAGAATATGTGGACAATGATTAATTTGAAAGACCATTTTTCACCCCTCTCTTTTTTAATTCAATGCACTTGAAAAAGGCCATTTTGATTGGATGATTTTTGGTGAAATGTGATGAAGGATTTGGATAGAGCATATCAAATGTGACTTGTAGCAAAAAACCTCACTCAATTTGGCCAAATGGTTTGGAAGTTATCTCACTTTGAAGTTCAAAAATTCTTGAGAATGATTTGATCATAACTTGCCAACCACACATGAGAAATGAGTGTTCTTGGACTTTTAGGAAATGGGAGAACAAGATCTTCAACTTTCATGTTGGAAAAAAATTCATTTGAAGCTTTTAAGATGAAGTAATTTTGAGGAGAAGAACTTTCCAATTTTGGCAAATTCCAATTACAGGTCAACTTACTATTTTTGGAAACTTCTTGTCTGACCCCAAATTCTTCACTGTGGATGTTTGACATGTTATATGAGGCTTGTATGGACATGAATGAGACCTCTCAAACCAATTCCCACCATCAAATCACAGATTAAATGCACAGTTGACCACAGTTGACTTTGTTAGGGTTTTGGTTAACTGAACCATGTTCTGGTGAATTCCAAGCCCCAACCACTTGAGATCTTGATTCAAAATGATGTCACAACTCAAATGAACTCTTGTTGAATGATCATGGTGCCCAAATTCTTCAAGAGTGGCCACCATCCACTGCTCAATGACTGTTTTGACTGATTTGACCTAGCTTGCTTCATCTGCAAGTAGCATGGTTAGATGACAATATTTTTGTACTTTTGGTTAATAGACAGATGAAAAGCCATGATATACAAATGCAATACATGCTTGGTGATCAAGAACCACACTCACAAGATAACCCACCCACTAGGAGGGAAGCAAAGGTGCACAAAGATCCTTGAGGCAATGATATGGTATGATATGATGCCATGAGGGATCTTAGGGACAAAATTGGGGTCTTACAGGAGCCATATCCAGGTTATACTTATATTGCTTGAGAAAGGCTTCAGATAAGTCTTTCCATGATCTGATTTTATTGCGCTCCAAGCTCATGTACCAATCTAAGGATGCCCCGGATAAGCTTCCCTGAAAGCAATGGATAAGAAGTTCATCATTGTCAATGTATGATGCCATCTTCCTATAATACATAATAATATAACTTATGGGACAACTTAAACTCTTGTATTTTGGCAAGTATGGCATTTTGAACATATGAGGAAGCACCAAGTTAGGAACTAGGCATAAATCCGTAGCATCCATCCTGTAAGCGGAGAAACCTTCAATGGCTCTTATACTCTCATCTAATAACTAATAGTTTGTCTGTCTATTCTGATTTGTACCAAAAGCAATCTGATTGGCAGTCTAAAGATTAGTGTGATGATTCGGGAGTTGAACACCCTGAGAAGTTGCTTGAGCAAGGCCTGGAGGAGAAGCAAACTAGGGATACCCCTGAGGATACATCAATCCCATATTAACTATCTGACCAGCATTCTGACCATATGGACCCCTATATGGAGCATAGGGTGCCCTAGGATACACAAATGGAGGTACAACGGCAAAAGATTCCCTAGGATAAGGAGAAGAAGGTGTTTGAATACCTTGATTCAAATTCTGAACAATAGGTTGAGTAGCCTAAGGAGGAACATGAAAATAAAGGAGATGGACTTTGTATTCATATTCGTTATCATCAAAACTTTTAATAGTAACGGGCGCAAAAGTATGAAGAGTTTGTTCTGGGTTGATCTCATGGTTGTCAGCATTAACCATCTGAGGAGAGTGAATGTTCATGCCTCAAGGATGGGCAACAGAGTTCCCATTGACACGATGCACAACAAAATGTTGATATGGCATAAAATCATTCCCATTAGCAACTTGGGGAGTAAAGTTTGGAGGAAACCCCCATAGGTAGGCAGCAGCATGCCTACTAGGACCTGGTTGACATATGGGTTAGCTTACCACAGGTTGGATCACAGTATTAATAATAGTATCAACAGTAGTAGTGACAATAACAATAACATCAGTAACCACAGCAGTAGCAGGATTGGTAGAAGTGGTAGTGGTAGTAGCCTTCTGAGCTTGAAGGTACTCTATTATGGTGTTCATGTTACCTTGGAAGATATCTATCTTTCCTTGGAACTAAGCCAAGGTTTCCCTGTATGTAGCATTCTCTTGCTCCATATCCGCCATAATCTTCGATTTGTTAGCTCTCATGAAGTACTGGTGTCAAAGAGTCGTCGTCTTTCTGGTTGGTAGGAATGAGATGCAAGTGAATGAATGCACAGGTTGACGATGGAATGCAAATGATTATGCAACATCCATAGATTCAAAGCATTGATGATGTCATAGGTTCAAAATTCTGGCATATATACAACAATGCAAAAAATGATATGCAATAATGTATGTTAACAGCACAAAATAATCCGGATAATCTGTGTATACTTCCAGATGCAGGATCAAAGGTTCGACGAATCCATGAGAATAAAGGTATGTAGAGTCTATGGCTTCCTGCAGAAAAACCCATATCTCCCTTTGTTGGCTAGGATTTTGACACACATAAATGGTAGGAATTGGTCATAGGATTCAAAGAAATATTCTGAAGAAGAATATGTTGACTTCGACAACAGATTAATGAGAATATTTCGACGAAGGAAGTTGTGGTCTAGGACTTAGAATTTTTTTGGCCTAGCTTGGAGTTCTACGAAGCTTACCTGGAGCAACGTTTGACGCAGTATAATTCAAATTTGAGAATGATAACTATTTTTTGGCCTTATCTATTTCTTGAAGACGCGTGGAGAGCTTTGATCAGCGGAATGCATGCAAATTTAAGATGTGTCATCTTCTGGAGAAAAGACCGTTGAATAGCAGTTATTTTCGATTTAATATAAATAGGACATTTAGCCATTAGGAAAAGGGTGTTCTGTAAAGACAAAGTGTCATACAACATACGATATCAAGTTTCAATGATGACAAAAGACCATCATGCACGTCTACAAACAAATGCAACACATTACCCACCATATCCTTTTCTACGCTCCTCTAAATCTACTATAATCATCAAAAAACATGTAGACAAAGTGTGATCATGACTAAATGCATGAAAATCACAAATCACATTTTTTTGCAGATTTGAAAGCTTTGAGTCGACCATAGGGGTCAGCTCAAAGCTCACGGGTCAGCGCAAAGCTCAACCTAAACTGGAGGATGGTCAGCGCAAAACTGCTTGCGTCGACCATAGGGTCGGCGCATAGCTCACGGGTCGGCGCATAAACCCCTTGAGTCGACCACTCGTCAGCGCATGGCATAGTGATGCTATCCACGGGTCAGCGCATGAAATGTTTGAGTCGACCATAAGGGTCGGCGCATGCCCCACAGGTCAGCGCACGCCGACCTATGGTCGACCGTTCGCGCGCCAACTTAGTTTTCTGAGTTATTTCAAATATTTGAAATACTGTTATGTTTGTTTGATTTTGTCTGTTACTATATATAGAAGTCAAAACACTTCTGTTAACCAACATTTGTCAATTTGTATTCAAGTGTTCAAGGAAACAAGAAAGAGTGAAAAAGGTGTCAAAGATTCATCATCTTCATCTTCAACAGTTCACAATACATCAACTGCACACAATAACTTTTGATGTGATTCGTGATAGTTAGAAGGTGATAAGGTTCGTAGCTGCGATTGGAGAATCGGGTTCGAGTTGAAGTCTTGGCAGGTTCTTTCTTGAATAAAACCATTAGGGTTTTATCCTCCAATACAGGTTTGTGTTTGGGGGTTTTTGGACGAATTCCTTCATTAACATTCAGCTGAGCGAAGGTAGCTGATAAGAGAACGTCTTCATCAGTTTAGTAGCGGAGTCGGTGTTTGTGTAGTGAAGGATTCGGGTTTGATACGTTTGTGTTCGTGATCAGCCGGGCCAAGGGATTGAAGAACGGAAGGTTCCTCAACGAGTGGCAGGAAACGGAGGTCCAACATCAACGATCAAAGGTCTTGATTCATCTTGAATCAAGGAGCAAGGATAAGAAGTATCATTCAACACAGTGGAAGTTCTGTTGTTTACATACTTTGCAATCCTTGTAAAAACGATTAAATCTTACAGGTGATAGCTAATCTATATCTCAATTCTAATTTTAGAATTGAGGGCAGACGTACCCCGAAGCGAGGACGGCGGGGGAACTGCCTCATCAAATCTGCGTCTTCTTTAATTTTCTGCATAATCTGTTTTTCAGCTTAAAATTTAAGTGATTTTAGTTTAAGCAATTTTTACCAAACGCTGATATAAGTTGAGTAAGTGATTAAAACTGTTGTTTGAATACTAAGTACAATATTATATTGTACTAGGATAAATTGAATCACTGACTCAACTCAAATATTACTTGGAGTGTTTATGCACACCAAGTGTTTGTAAATTTGCTTAAGCCAAAATTGTCTTAAGTTTGCATCAGTCTAAATTTGGTGTTTTGATTCATTGGAACTAGGCTTGCTAGTAAGTGAATTATATCATTGATTGTGCAATTAGTGTAGTAACTTGTATCTCAATTTATCACTTATCCATTAGCTTAACGCATATCCGGTTTTCCAATAACGGTTCGTTTTAGACTAAATTTTCCTCGGCCGCTTCCGCACCTAAAACAATTTTTAAAACCAATTTTTCTTTTAAATTGGTAGCGCCGACTCAAGTTTTTAATTGGGATCTATTCAACCCCCCCCCCCTTCTAGATCCGTGCCATAGTCTAACAAGTGGTATCAGGAGCTCCGGTTCACTCCGTGCTTCAAAATACAACGTTGATAGAAAATGGCTAACGAACCTAAAGGGGCTTACAATAGAGCTCCCGTTTTCAATGGTGAAAATTATAGTTATTGGAAAGACTGTATGCGGGTGCACATAAATTCCATAGATAGAAAAATATGGAATGTTATTCTCAATGGTCCAATTGAAATAACCATGACAAATGAGAATAATGAAATAGTGCCTAAGCCTGAAGCACAATGGACCGATGATGATGAAAAGAAATACAACTATGATTGGAAAGCCAAAAACATCTTCATCTCCTCATTAGGGGTAGACGAATACTATCGTGTATCCCATTGTCCTACTGCTAAGGCCATGTGGGATTCACTTCAAATTGCCCATGAGGGGACAAACGATGTTAAATTGGCTAGAATCAATACACTAACGCAAGAGTTTGATCTTTTTTTCATGGAGCAAGGGGAAACCATTGCCGACATGCAAAAGAGATTCACTCATCTAATCAATCGATTACATTCACTAGGTAAACCTATTTCCAATGATGTTGCTACTAATAAAATCTTAAGATGTCTTAACAGGGAATGGCAGCCGAAAGTGACCGCCATCAAAGAGGCAAATGATCTTACCATATTGGACTTGACAACATTGTTCGGTAAACTACAAGAGCACGAACAAGTTCTCTTAAGCTTGGAACAACATGAAAAGAAAGATAAGAAAGACAAAGCAAAGGTGAGTGAAAAGAAATCAATAGCTCTAAAGACTTCCTCCTCAAAGTCTCAAGCAAAAGAGCAAAGTGATTATTCATCGAGTGACGAAGAAGAAGAAGACAAGAGTGAAGATATGGGGCTGTTCGTCAAACGCTACAACCGTTACGTGAGAAAGAACGGCATCCAACATTCCGAGAAGAACTTAGTAAACTTCCGGAAGCAATCTAGGTTCTCCAAAAATGATGACTCCAAAGGAAAAACAACTAGAGGGTCGTGCTACAAGTGCGGAAAGCCGGGTCACTACAAACCGGACTGTCCAATGAACAAAAAGACAAAAGAAAAAGATTCATACAAATCACATAAGAAACCATCAAAGCCAAGGAGGGCATACATTGCTTGGGAAAGCGATAGCGACTCCTCCGATGATGAAAGCTCTAGTGATGAAGATGAAAATGCAAATCTATGTCTCTCTGCTCATCAAAAGAACAAGAAGAAACAGGTACGACATGCTAAATATGAAAATTCCTCTAGTATGTCTCATCATGAATTGCAAACTGTTTTTGAAACTTTACACTGTGAAGCAAAAGAGGCCTTTAAAAGGCTTGCCTCAAATAAGAAAATCTTTTCTCATTTAGAACAAAAAATTCAAGAATCCGAAAGGAAACTTGAGGCACTTAAGGCTTCTATAGTGGAAAGCACAAAAACAAGTTATGAGGACCTTAAAAGTAGAATGATGAACTTTGGGTGTGATACTTGTTACATTTGGCAAGGTGAAGTAAGGAACCTAAAAGCCAAACTTGACAAGGCTCTTGAGCCCAAGATTACATTTGCTATTGATAAATCTAATTTTCGAAAGAGTATGGTTAATCCATATCAAAAATACAAATATGTTATAAAGGATGAAGATAGCAAAAGTGATCAAAATGAAAAGTTCTCTTGTCTTTATTGTTGCAAGAAAGGCCATTCCATTGCTAAATGTAGATTTAGGAGATTTTTGGTTCCTAAAGGCATTTATCAATGGACGCCCAAATGCAACCATTTTGTTCCTCACCACTCAGGACCCAATAAGCCATTGGGTACCTTCTCTTGTTAATTATCTTATCACAGGTACAATGCCTCGAGACTACTGAGAGAAGATGGGTTCTCGACAGTGGATGCTCAAGGCACATGTCAGGAGACATATCTCTCTTCATTGACTTCGTGGATAAGAAGAAGGGATATGTAACTTATGGTGATAACAACCGTGGAGCAATACTTGGTAAAGGTAGTGTAGGTAATCCCTCCTCTACTACTATTTCTGATGTGTTGCTTGTCGAAGGTCTTAAACACAATCTACTTAGCATCAGTCAATTATGCGACAAAGGATACAATGTATCGCTTTCAAAAGATTGTTGCAAAATTGTACATAATGATGATAAGAAGAGTATGTTTAATGGTCTTCGTGTGAACAATGTCTATATGCTTGACTTAAATGAAGTATCGTTAACAAGTGACAAATGTCTCGTAACAATGAGTGAAGACTCATGGTTATGGCATAGGCGTTTAGCACATGTTAACTTTGACTTACTCAACAAAGTAGTCTCAAAAGATCTAGTCCTAGGTCTCCCCAAAATTAAGTTCACCAAGGATCACCTTTGTGATGCTTGTCAAAAAGGGAAGCAAACGAGGATCTCATTTAAATCCAAAAATATCGTTTCAACAACTAGACCTCTCGAGCTTCTCCATATGGATTTATTTGGGCCATCTAGGATTAAAAGTCTAGGAGGAAACTATTACGGTTTCGTAATAGTGGACGACTTTTCTCGATTTTGTTGGACTATTTTCTTAGTAAGCAAGAGTGACACATTCGCCGCCTTTGAACGATTTGCCAAGCTTTCCCAAAATAAACTAAATACAAACATTGTTGCAATTAGAAGTGATCATGGAGGTGAGTTTGAAAATCACTTATTTGAAGAATATTGCGGTAACCATGGTATTGATCATAACTTCTCCGCTCCACGTACCCCTCAACAAAATGGGGTTGTGGAGCGTAAAAATCGAATTTTGGAAGAATTGGGAAGAACAATGATCAACGAAAGTGGCTTACCGAAATATTTTTGGGCCGACGCCATTAGTACGGCTTGTTACGTTTTGAATAGGGTGCTCATTCGCCCCATTCTAAACAAAACACCGTATGAACTTTTAAAAGGGCGAAAGCCAAATGTTTCTCACCTACATGTCTTTGGTTGCAAATGTTTTGTATTAAACAATGGAAAGGAAAACTTAGGGAAATTCGATTCCAAGGCCGACGAAGGTATCTTCCTCGGATACTCTCAATCTAGCAAAGCATATAGAATATACAACAAGCGATTACTTACTGTAGAAGAGTCTGTACACGTTACTTTTGATGAATCCAATCCTAGAAACGTCGGAAAGGGTAGTGTTTTTCATGGTGCAGGTACATCTACCGAAGACATACTCAAAGGTGGCGAGCCGGGGATTGATCAACCCGACATAGTCAAAATTGAGGAGGACAAAGATGTACACCATGATGAAACCGAAGTAGATCATCCACCTTCAAACGATGATCTTCCTCAAGCTTGGAAGTCTTCCAAAGACCATCCAATCGACAACATTATCGGAGATATCTCAAAGGGTGTAACAACTCGATCTAAGCTAAGTAATTTCTGTTATCACTTCGCTTTCGTTTCACAGATGGAACCTAAAAACCCTAAAGAAGCCCTACTCGATGAACACTGGTTTTTATCAATGCAGGAGGAACTTAATCAGTTCACCAGAAATGAGGTTTGGGACCTTGTCCCTCCTCCGCGAGATCATCGAGTAATCGGCACCCGATGGGTGTTTAGGAACAAGCTGGACGAAAACGGGGTAATAACCCGTAATAAGGGGCGTTTAGTCGCGCAAGGGTATAACCAAGAGGAAGGCATCGACTATGAGGAAACTTATGCGCCGGTTGCCCGACTCGAGGCTATACGCCTTCTCCTTGCCTTTGCTTGTGCAAAGGACTTTAAGCTATTCCAAATGGATGTTAAGAGCGCTTTCCTTAACGGTCACATAAATGAAGAAGTTTATGTCGCACAACCTCCGGGTTTCGAATCCCATGAGTACCCTGATCATGTTTATAAACTGAAAAGGGCTTTGTATGGCCTCAAACAAGCTCCTAGAGCTTGGTATGAGAGACTAAGCAAGTTCCTACTAGATCAAGGTTACTCAAGAGGAAAGGTTGACACAACCCTCTTCATTAAACGTCAAGGAAAGCACTTGATATTAGTGCAAATTTATGTAGATGATATCATTTTTGGGTCTACTAACATGAATCTTGTGAGAGAGTTTTCTGACCTTATGCAGGGCGAGTTCGAGATGAGTATGATGGGCGAGCTCACATACTTCCTCGGTCTGCAAATCAAACAGCTCAAAGAAGGAACTTTCGTGAGCCAGACAAAGTATTGTTTGGACCTTATCAAGAGATTTGACCTGGCAAAAGCTAAGGCCATAGACACCCCCATGCCTACGTGCACCAACTTGAACAAAAATGAAGACGGTAAGGAAGTAGATGTAAAACGGTATAGAGGTATGATAGGTTCACTCCTTTATCTTACTGCTTCCTGTCCCGATATTATGTTTAGCGTATGCATGTGTGCAAGATATCAATCATGTCCCAAGGAATCCCATTTAAAAGCCGTTAAACGGATACTTCGATATCTATCCGGTACTCCGAAGTATGGACTATGGTATTCCAAAGGTAATGATTGTTCCTTGGTAGGTTTTTCCGATTCCGACTTTGCCGGTTGCAAATCGGATAGGAAAAGCACAAGTGGCACTTGTCACCTATTTTCAAACTCTTTGGTTAGTTGGCATAGCAAGAAACAAGTTTCTGTTGCCTTGTCAACCGCCGAAGCGGAATACGTTGCCGCCGGTAGTTGTTGTGCCCAAATCCTATGGATTAAGCAACAACTATTGGATTTTAACCTCAAACTTGAACGTATTCCCATCTTTTGTGACAACACGAGTGCTATTAACCTGACCAAGAATCCTGTGCTACATTCTCGCACTAAACATATCGAAATTCGACACCACTTTCTTCGGGATCATGTAGAGAAAGGTGACATCGTGTTTGAACACGTAAACACTGAAAATCAACTAGCGGACATTTTCACAAAGCCGCTAGCCACTGAACCTTTCTTTCATATTCGCCGAGAACTTGGCATTCTCGATATTTCGGAACGGGCACTCTAATCTGTTGTTTACATTATTCCATTTAAAACCTTAATACTGTACTTCTGACAAATCTATGTTGTTGTAAGCACATATCTGATGTTCACTAAGTCACTCCGGCATTAAGGTGTATTGTTCCTCTTCCTCTCTCTCTGCTAAGTCTCATGACTACAATAGTTATGTCTCATAATGATGTTGTTTATATATATATTTGATATCTCTCCTTGGTTGTTTATTGCTGTATGAACTGTTAATTATGCATCAAACTGGTCATTGCATGTGCTGAATAGTGAAAAATGGAAATTTGAACTGTATGAGTCGACCGCAGCAGGGCTATGGTCGACGCATGATTAAATAATTTTTGCATTTCCTCAAACATCAAACAGTATGCGTCGACGCATACAGGGGTATGGTCGACGCATCGCTCGATAATTTCATGTTTCTGCAGAAAAATTTTAAATCATCTCTCATGCATTCACATCATTAAATGTGCAATTACCTTCCATTACCTTTCAAACTACCCACTACTTTGTAACTTGCATCTACCTAGTGGCTATTGTTCTTTGCTCTTCCATCTTCCCAAAACCCTAACCTTTCCACTATAAATTGGGAAAAACCCCTCTCTAGAAGAATCACTCTCAAAACCCTCATTAAACCTTCTCTCTATATCCAAACACTCGTCTCAAACCTACTCAAATGGCTTCCTCATCACGCAGACCCTCCGGCAAAAGACCCCGAGAATCATCCGGTGCATCTCTTCCCGTATCTGCTGCATCACTCGTTCCACCTGCTCGTGTCGAAATTTTCAACAAAGACATCGGTAAACGAGGAGTTGTGCAACAACATGCGTTCTACAAACTTGAAGCTGAACGCATGCACCTACCGGAAGTCCTGTCTCTGTTGCAGCATCAAGGCCTCATCAACTTCTTGGAGTGCAACACTCAATACAGTGAAGACCTTGTCCGAGTTTTCTACTCTGGTCTTCATGAGAACTTTCGCGGGCACAAGCTTTCCTCCAGAGTTGGCTCTACAAAGGTATCGATTAAATCAAATTTCTGGAACAAGTATTTTGACATGTCTGTGGATGATGCTGGAAATTCTCTACCTGAGGTGACTGACTCTCAACACATAGATGGCTATGAGTTTAAGAGTGCATTAAATGACATGCTGGCACGGCCATACTCTGATGAGTTCGTGCAAAGTGACCTGTTCCCACGAACCGTCACTGCCGGCAAGCTGAACGCCGGAGAAAGGATTCTTCAGTGGGTTGTCTCACGCATCCTGCGACCGAAGAAGGGCGGTCTCTCCAGAGTCGAACAGCCCGAGGTTCATTTGATTTACATTCTGAAAAATAAGATAAAAATCAACTGGCCATACTACATTGCTAGTAGAATGTATAATCTACGTGATTCCGGCCGAGGGACTGCTCTTGCCTACGGATCATTCATTCAAGAAGCCCTTACTGCCGCAAATGTTAATCATCCGTCTTTCCCGTTCACATCAATCTCACCGGACAAAGAGTTCAGCACAAAAACCATGTCTATGATGGGATATATTTGGTGCAAGGAGCGGAGAAAATATAAGTTTGTTAGACGAGGATACGTTCCTCCAAGGGCCGACAGTGATGAAAGCAAAGAACAAGACGATGAAGTGGAAAATGAAGAAGAAGAAGAAGAAGAAGAAGCAAGGCACGCTGCTGCTTACACTGGTGGAGATGACAGTCCTTCACCCGTTGGCACTCATGACTACTCCGGCTCTGCTTGGATTCAGCAGCCGGATTCAAATGAAGAAGATGTTCCACGATGGGGTGGCTGGGGCGAATGGCAACATACGGGCTGGACAACTCAACGTGAATCTTACCAGCCGTATCACCAAGTTGAGGAAGAATTTCCTCCACCCCCCCCCCCCCCATCAAGCTGATTCTTCAGAGCTGTTGGAAATGATGCAAAGCATGCAACTTGCCCAACAATCCTTCATGCAATCCCAGGATGACCGACTTGCTCAAATTAACAGTCAACTTCAGACCCAAAATGAGCGGCTCGACAATCTCTCCACAAGTCTAAATGAACGGTATGCAAATTTGGATCGGACTGTCACCGGGAGTCTTAGGCATCTGGAAGGTGTGTGTGATTACCTAGAAACTCTGGCTGACCCTAGCAGAAACCCAAGCGTCTGCTACCATCCCGGCCACCGTCACTTAAGACAATAGCCCTTCATATGCATATTACATGTTGCTTGTTGTCTTTGAATGCATTCCTGTTTTTTTTCTCTGTTCTGCATGTCTATGCAACCGTTATTTCCTTATGTATTTTCTCCTTTTATTTAATGACTATTAGTAAGAAATGATATAAGTGTGATATTATTTCGTTGGTATCTATATCTCTGCTACTACCTGTAAAATTTTTTTCGTTATTTTCTTGAAAAATCACTCTGTCTCTCTTTTTGATGTTGTCAAAGGGGGAGAAAAGTGCTGACAAAATGTCCACAACTAACAGTCTGACAAAATGTCCACAATTAACAGTCGCTTTCGCTTTCTGCAAATAGCCTTAGATTACAAAAGAAAGGGGGAGTGTGCAAAATGTGTCAATACCGCATGCTGTTTGTTACGTTGATTTATACAGGTTGTCATCATCAAAAAGGGGGAGTATGTAAAGACAAAGTGTCATACAACATACGATATCAAGTTTCGATGATGACAAAAGACCATCATGCACGTCTACAAACAAATGCAACACATTACCCACCATATCCTTTTCTACGCTCCTCTAAATCTACTATAATCATCAAAAAACATGTAGACAAAGTGTGATCATGACTAAATGCATGAAAATCACAAATCACATTTTTTTGCAGATTTGAAAGCTTTGAGTCGACCATAGGGGTCAGCTCAAAGCTCACGGGTCAGCGCAAAGCTCAACCTAAACTGGAGGATGGTCAGCGCAAAACTGCTTGCGTCGACCATAGGGTCGGCGCATAGCTCACGGGTCGGCGCATAAACCCCTTGAGTCGACCACTCGTCAGCGCATGGCATAGTGATGCTATCCACGGGTCAGCGCATGCCCCACGGGTCAGCGCACGCCGACCTATGGTCGACCGTTCGCGCGCCAACTTAGTTTTCTGAGTTATTTCAAATATTTGAAATACTGTTATGTTTGTTTGATTTTGTCTGTTACTATATATAGAAGTCAAAACACTTCTGTTAACCAACATTTGTCAATTTATATTCAAGTGTTCAAGGAAACAAGAAAGAGTGAAAAAGGTGTCAAAGATTCATCATCTTTATCTTCAACAGTTCACAATACATCAACTGCACACAATAACTTTTGATGTGATTCGTGATAGTTAGAAGGTGATAAGGTTCGTAGCTGCGATTGGAGAATCGGGTTCGAGTTGAAGTCTTGGCAGGTTCTTTCTTGAATAAAACCATTAGGGTTTTATCCTCCAATACAGGTTTGTGTTTGGGGTTTTTTGGACGAATTCCTTCATTAACATTCAGCTGAGCGAAGGTAGCTGATAAGAGAACGTCTTCATCAGTTTAGTAGCGGAGTCAGTGTTTGTGTAGTGAAGGATTCGGGTTTGATACGTTTGTGTTCGTGATCAGCCGGGCCAAGGGATTGAAGAACGGAAGGTTCCTCAACGAGTGGCAGGAAACGGAGGTCCAACATCAACGATTAAAGGTCTTGATTCATCTTGAATCAAGGAGCAAGGATAAGAAGTATCATTCAACACAATGGAAGTTCTGTTGTTTACATACTTTGCAATCCTTGTAAAAACGATTAAATCTTACAGGTGATAGCTAATCTATATCTCAATTCTAATTTTAGAATTGAGGGCAGACGTACCCCGAAGCGAGGACGGCGGGGGAACTGCCTCATCAAATCTGCGTCTTCTTTAATTTTTTGCATAATCTGTTTTTCAGCTTAAAATTTAAGTGATTTTAGTTTAAGCAATTTTTACCAAACGCTGATATAAGTTGAGTAAGTGATTAAAACTGTTGTTTGAATACTAAGTACAATATTATATTGTACTAGGATAAATTGAATCACTGACTCAACTCAAATATTACTTGGAGTGTTTATGCACACCAAGTGTTTGTAAATTTGCTTAAGCCAAAATTGTCTTAAGTTTGCATCAGTCTAAATTTGGTGTTTTGATTCATTGGAACTAGGCTTGCTAGTAAGTGAATTATATCATTGATTGTGCAATTAGTGTAGTAACTTGTATCTCAATTTATCACTTATCCATTAGCTTAACGCATATCCGGTTTTCCAATAACGGTTCGTTTTAGACTAAATTTTCCTCGGCCGCTTCCGCACCTAAAACAATTTTTAAAACCAATTTTTCTTTTAAATTGGTAGCGCCGACTCAAGTTTTTAATTGGGATCTATTCAACCCCCCCTTCTAGATCCGTGCCATAGTCTAACATGTTCAACCTTGTACAAAAAATCTAAATTTACTCAAAGTACCTGTGCGTGAGAAACGAGTGTTCCTAAGTGAAAATGTACGTGTAAATACCAGATTTTATACTTTTAACCAAGTCATTTTAGATTGTGTCATTTACATTTGCTACAATTTACTTTGAAGCCAATTTCAATATTTAAGATTTTGTCATTTATTTTGAAGTCATTTACTTTGCAAGCCTTTTTTTCTGCATTTTGTTAAAGAATTGCAACATTCCCTTTAATAACTTTGAAGAACATTGTCAAAATGTTCATAATTAACAAACCCATAAACTAAATAACAACACATGTCCTAGGATCAATCTAGTCGATCATGTAAGTAACCAAAGATATTAAATTTTGGAAGACTATCGCTTATTTACCAATTTCGATGGTAAACAAATTGGCATGCCCAGTGGGACTAGTGTTGTTAGATGGAATTTGTGACAAATATTTAGAAGTTCATCATTTCTGGTTTCCTTTAACTTCGTTGCATGAGATTAAGGAGTGGTAAAATAACCACCGATAACGAAGTGATACCAAGAAGGAGATACGTAAGAAGGTTGACGGTTCTCGTAAAATTGTCATTGGAGAAGTGGACCTTCCAGTGAAGATAGGTCCTAGTGATTTCCAAATTACTTTTCAGGTAATGGATATTCATCCGGCCTATAGTTGTTTATTGGGAAGGCCATGGATTCATGAAGTTGGAGTTGTGATGTCTACTCTACACCAAAAGCTAAAATCCATGAAGAACGGCAAGCTTGTCATTGTTGGTGGAGAGAAGGCATTATTGGTGAGCCATTTGTCATCTTTCATGTATGTTAATGCTGAGGAGGAAGTTGGAACGCCATTCCAAGCTTTGTCCATTGCTGATGAATTAAAGAAAATTGGGGCACCCATGTCTTCTTTAAAAGATACGCAAAAGGCTATTCATGCTGACAGTATTGACAAGTGGGGTCGTGTTATAGAGATCGCCGTGAACAAGAATAGAGTCGGACTAGGATTTCAACCAGGGTCATTTAGCGCCAAAGCCAAAGTTATGCAACTAATATTCCACAGTGGAGGGTTCATTCATG
Source organism: Lathyrus oleraceus (assembly GCF_024323335.1). Taxonomy (NCBI): domain Eukaryota; kingdom Viridiplantae; phylum Streptophyta; class Magnoliopsida; order Fabales; family Fabaceae; genus Lathyrus; species Lathyrus oleraceus. Next base: position 393,213,295 of record NC_066585.1, read on the forward strand.
GGAATGATTAACACTCAGCTGCCATTATTTAAGATAGTGGTGATGAAAACGAAGATGAAGGAGACAACACCAACTTTGTGACGCATTGCCAGACTTGCAACAATTGGGTTGTTGTTGATGTTCTTGTTGTCATTCACTGTTCTAAGTAATTTTCTTTTATTATTTTTAAGGAAAATCCTTCTCCTATGCCTAAGGGAGAAGTGAACATTGTTAGGCGTTTTCTTTAATATCATCAATGAAATACAATTTTATTCATCCACATCTATGATGTTTTATTTTTACTTTTTTCTTTTTCTGAAAATGGTAATCACAAAAAAACATAAATAAATAATAATCCTTCCATCTGCATAATATTTGTTTGCACTCCACTTCTCTAAAATCAAAATATCAAATCATTATGTAGGTTGGTTCTCAAACCCATTGAATACAATAATCCTACTCCCTCTCCAAACTTTGATTTTCCTGTGTTTGAAGCTGAGGAAAAGAGTGATGATGAAGAAGTATCTGATGAATTATCCCGTTTGCTTGAGCACGAGGAAAAAGCCATTAAGTCGTTTGAAGAACAGGTTGAATTAGTCAACTTGGGTTCCGAGGATGATATGAAGGAAGTCGAGATTGGGTCTCAATTGTGTCCAGAAGCTAAGAAAGGGTTGATTGATCTTCTTCGAGATTATTCTGATGTGTTTGCCTGGTCCTATCAAGATATGCCTGGTTTGGATTTTGAGATTGTGGAGCATAGATTACCGTTGAAGCCAGAATGCCCGAAGGTCAAGCAGAAATTGAGAAGAACTCATCTTGATATTGCAGTGAAGATTAAAGAGGAAGTATAGAAGCGGATTGATGTTGGTTTTCTTGTCACCTCCGAGTATCTGCAGTGGGTGGCCAACATTGTGCTTGTTCCTAAGAAAGATGTAAAAGTCCACATGTGTGTTGATTACAGAGATTTAAATAAAGTCAGCCCAAAAGATGATTTTCCTCTGCCACACATTGATATGTTGGTGGACAATACAGCTAAAATCAAAGTCTTTTTGTTTATGGACGGATTTTCCGATTACAATAAAATCAAGATGGCACTTGAAGATATGGAGAAGACCATATTCATTACACCCTGGGGAATATTCTGTTATAGAGTGATGCCTTTCGGTTTAAAGAATGCTGGTGCAACGTACTAGAGAGCTATGAGCACTCTTTTCATGATATGATGCATAAAGAGATTGAAGTTTATGTTGATGATATGATTGCCAAATCAAGTGATGAAGAAGAACATGTTGAGCATTTATTGAAGTTATGCCTACGTTTGAGGAAGTATAAACTCTGCTTGAATCCCAATAAGTGTACTTTTGGTGTTCGTTTTGGTAAGTAGTTGGGCCTTATTGTCAGCAAGAAGGGTATTGAAGTTGATTCTGCCAAGGTCAAAGCAATACAAGAGATGCTTGCGCCCAAAACTGAGAAGCAAGTCAGAGGTTTTCTCGACCGCTTGAACTATATCTCAAGATTTATATCGCATATAACTGCCATACGTATGCCAATATTCAAGCTCCTTCGGAAAGATCAGTCTTGTGATTGGACCGAAGATTGCCAAAAATCTTTTGATAGTATCAAAGAGTATCTGCTTGAGCCTCCGATTCTGTCTCCGCCTATTGAAGGAAGACCTTTGATCATGTACTTGATTGTCCTTGATGAGAGTATGGGTTGTGTTCTTAGTCAGCAAGATGAACCCGGAAAGAAAGAATATGCAATTTACTACCTCAGTAAGAAGTTCACTGACTATGAGACTCGGTATTCTATGCTTGAGAAGACATGTCGCGCATTGACTTGGGTTGTTAAGCGTCTGCGCCAGTATATGTTGAATCATACTACTTGGTTTATATCCAAAATGGATCTAATCAAGTACATTTTTTAGAAGCCTGCTTTAACTGGGAGGATCGCCCATTGGTAGTTATTGTTATCTGAGTATGATATTGAATATCGATCTCATAAAGCTTTTAAACGTAGTGTCTTGGCTGACCATTTGGCTCACCAACCGATTGAAGATTATCAGTCAGTGTAGTATGATTTTCCTGATGAAGAGATTTTGTACTTGAAGATGAAGGACTATGATGAACCATTACTTGAAGAAGGGCCAGAACCTGGTTCCCGTTGGGGCATGGTATTTGATGGAGCTGTTAATTTGTATGGTATTGGCATTGGGGCAGTGATTATTACTCCTCAAGGCATTCATTTTCCATTTACGGATAGATTTACCTTCAAGTGTACAAACAATATGGATGAGTATGAAGCTTGCATTATAGGGCTTGAAGAGGCCATTGATCTAAGAATTAAATATCTTGATGTCTATGGAGATCCAGCTTTGGTTGTGAATCAGATCAAAGGTGAATGGGAGACGAATCAACTCGATTTGATATCGTATAGAGATTATGTGAGGAGGATTTCAACTTTCTTTACAAAGGTTGAGTTTCATCATATCCCTCGAGATGAAAACCGGATGGCAGATGCTCTTGCAACGTTGGCTTCTATGATTGTGGTGAAATTTTGGAATGAAGTTCCCAATTTGACTATGATGCGTCTTGATAGGCCAGCTCATGTATTTGCTATTGAAGACGTCAAAGATGAAAAGCCATGGTATTATAATATCAAATGTTTCCTTCAAAGTCAGATTTACCCGTCTAGGGCATCTTTGAAAGATAAGAAGATTTAAAGAAGATTAGCTGGCAACTTCTATCTGAATGGTGATGCCCTTTACAAGAGAAACTTCGATATGGTTTTGCTCAGATGCGTGGATAGACACGAAGCAGACCTGTTGATGACTGAAGTCCATGAAGGTTCCTTTGGTACTCATTCCAATGGACATGATATGGCAGAGAACATGTTGAGAGCAGGTTACTATTGGCTGACAATGGAATCTGATTGTTGCAAGTTTGTGAAGAAATGCCACAAGTGTCAAATTTATGCAGATAAGATTCATGTTCCTCTGATACTATTAAATGTCATTTTCTCTCCATGGCTCTTCTCCATGTGGGGAATTGATATGATTAGTATGATTGATCCCAAAGCTTCGAACAGACATCGTTTCATTCTGGTGGCTATTGACTACTTCACAAAGTGGGTTGAAGCAGCAACGTATACAAATGTAACCAAGTAGGTTGTGGTCTGATTTATCAAGAATCAGATTATATGTCGTTATGGTGTGCCAAGTAAGATCATTACTGATAATGGATCTAACTTGAATAATAAAATGGTGGAAACTCTTTGCAAAGACTTCAAGATTGCGCATCATAATTCTTTTCCCTACAGACCTAAGATGAATGGGGTTATTGAAGCTAAAAATAAGAATGTTAAGAAGACCATTCAGAAGATAGTTGTAACGTACAAATATTGACATGAGATGCTCCCATTTGCTTTGCCTGGGTACCGTACAACCATCCTTACTTCAACAGGGGAAACCCATTTCTCTCTCGTTTATGGCATGGAAGTTGTGCTCCCCGTGAAGGTTGAGATCCCATCATTGCGTGTTTTGATGGAAGCCAAGTTGACAGAAGCTGAATGGTGTCAGACCAGATATGATCAGTTGAATTTGATTGAAGAGAAGAGATTGACTGCCATGTGTCATGGTCAATTGTATCAGCAGAGAATGAAGAAAGCTTTTGATAAGAAGGTCAAGCCTTGTATGTTCAGAGAAGGTGGCCTCGTGCTCAAGAAGAATCTATCTTTCAAACTGATACTAGGGGCAAATAGACTCCTAATATGAAGGCCCGTATGTTGTGAAGAGAGCCTTTTCAGGTGGTGCTTTGATTCTTACAACTATGGATGAGGAAGAGTTCACGCGTCTTGTGAAACCAATGCAGTCAAGAAATATTTCGCCTAAAAAGAAAAGAACAACTCACTAAGTTGAAAACCCGAAAGGGAGGCTTAGGCAAAAATGAGCGTCTCGGTGGATTGAAACCCCGAAAGGGCGGTCCAGGCAAAAATTAGAGACATAAAACAGAAAATTTATCCCGGTAGATTAAGTACCTCACCTTGGGGCAATCTAGGCAAAAATTAGGGATTATGGCAAGTAACTGCACTCGGGCGGTTTTGAGCAAGTCATTTGGTTTTGGTTCATCATTCTCAACCAAAGACAAGAGCACATCAAATTTCAGAGTTGGTAGGGAGAGTAGTGATCATTGTATTCAATGTAGCTATTTTCCATGTAAATTATTATTCTCAATCTTTGTAAAGATCCATGGAGTCTTGTCATTGACGAACTACCATTCTATTTAATAAAGTTGAACTTTCATCCAATTATTTCTATGTTTAATTACTTCTGTTAAATAAAATTGAATTTTTATGATGATAATTTTTAAATAGATTAATGAATAAATTATTTTTCTGAAAATAATAAAAGCAGCCACTTTAAGAATAATCAATTTCAGTAAGGAATGTCAACAGCAATCTTAGAGCAGGTAAGTCTTGAAGTATGAAGCATTGTTGGTCTCCCCCGAGTAGTTGGTTTGGTAACTTTTTCCTCCCCAACGGTTCGTCATTTATCCCGGCATAGTCGAGAAATTTCTCCCCAAGTGGTTTCTCATCCCTAGTAGAGTTGGTGGGTCTCATCTCCAATTGAGTTGATGATCGGTCCCCTTTGCAAATTCATATTCCCCAGCTGAGGTGCTCATGTTGTGTATTCCCTAGTTTGTGATTTAATGACTATACCATGGGTACTCCAGAACCTTTATTTAGTTTCTAGATCCCCATTTGCATTTGTCTGTGTTGCATAACCACGACAATGTGAGCCAGATCCATTTTTTTTTTGCCTTGGAATCGGTTTATTTTGCAATTTCCAAGAAGAATTCGATGATTTGTTGGACTTTCATATATCAGCATCCCTAGCATTTTGCTCAATTCCCCACTCAGAGTTTTATCTCTGGTATTCCCCGATGGAGTTTGTCTTCTGATGGAAGTTCCCTCTCTCCCGGCAATATTTGGTTCTGAGCAGTATTTAATTCTTGTCCCCTGCAAGGTTGTCTCCCATAACATGGTGTTGACTTAAAATTCCCCACAATATCGACAATTTGGATCCTCAGCAGATCCTTCTCTATCCTCGGCATGATTGGTTGATTATCCTTCAACAGCGCTTTCACCCCTCAGAGTTTGTCGTGATTGATTGAAAGCATGTTTTCCCATGACTTTCCCCAACCATAATTGATTTATTCGGAGCTAGATGATTTATTTTCATCCCTAGCATTTTTCTCTAGTCGGTGCTTCCATCTTGTTGAGATTAGCCGAGTGTTGTAGCGATGATTCAAATCTTTGATATTTTTATCCCTTGTGATGTTTTTTCAGCATAATCATAATCATATGCATGTATATTCATGCATAGAACACGGCATTAGATATTTCATTATGCATTCTATCACATTGATTTTTTATTCTGATCCCTTGCTTTGGTGACATTATTTTTTACCATGCAGACTTTGTGTGTCTGTCCTCCTTCAATTGTAGAATGTCAACCCCTTAAGCAGAAAGAGTTTAACCTTTCTCATTCCCCACTGAGTTATTTCCTCGTGGATGACTATTATTTCAGTTTTCCCCTCAGTTAATTATCTAGATGGAGCCACTCCCCTTGAGTTATATCCTCATTGGGTTGAGTCCGTGTTTGACCATTTCTTTCTACTTTTTTACCTAGATAGATCTTTTGGTCTCCAAGAGTCTATTACCCAGTAACTGGTAATATTCTTTTTGATGTTGAGTACATTACTTTTGCCCAATACCCGGTAAAATGTAATTTACTTCCTTTTTCTTCCCAGCGGATTCATTTTCACGTTTCCCCGGTAAGTTTATCCTTGATATGATCATCTTAACTGGTGACGGATAATCTTCCTTTGTGGTTTTCTACCCAGTAAAAAGGTAGTTTTAATCCCTATTTTATTCTCCAGAGCCTTGATATGTTCACTTTAACCGATGACGGATTTTCTCTTCTTTATGGTTTTCTACCCAGTAAAAAGGTAGTTGTAATCCCTATTTTATTCCTCAGAGAGTCTATCCTTGATATGTTCACTTTAACCGGTGACGGATTTTCTCTTCTTTACGGTATTCTATCTAGTAACTGGTAATTGTAATTCCTACTTTCCCCTGTTGAGTCTATCCTTGATATGCTCACCCTAACCGGTGATAGATATTCTCTCTTTGGTATTCTACCCAGTAACTGGTAGATATAATTCATATTTTTCCCAGGAAGTTTATCCTTGATATGCTTACTCTTACCAGTAACGGATATTCTTCCTCATTCCCCAGGTAGTCTGTCCTTGATATGTTCATCCTAACTGATGACGGATATTCTTCCTTTGATTTTATCCTTGATACGTTCACTTTAACCAGTGACTGATACTTTCTTTTTGGTCTTCTACCTAGTAACCGATAGTTGTAAATAATATTTGATCTTTTCTCCCTAGTAGGTTATCCTTATCCAGTAACTGGTAATGGATACATCTCTTTCTCCTCAGCGAGTCATCCTTGATATGTTTACCCTAATCGGTAACGAATGTCCCTCTGTCAGAGTGTATTATCTTCCTACCCAGTAACCGATAACAGATGATATATCTCTTTTACTCATGTTGTGAAGTTCATTCTTCCCTAGTTGAGTTTGAGTGTATATTTCCTCAATGAGATCGCCATCCCATGTTTTGATTGAGTATTTCAGCTTTGTTCTGATCTACCCATTTTCCCTGTAGATTTTCCCTTGGTTCCCAAACCGAGTTTTTCCATTGATTTATTTTCATGGAAATCCCCCCTCGTGTCTCTAGTAGTTTTTAAGTCATGGCCTGGCCTACGCACAAATTTTATCCCCTAGAGTCTTTGTCTCCTCAGTGAGTTTTCCTTATGGAATGCATTATGCTTCTGTGGATCTTCAGCCTCTTCCGGATTCTTTTCCTTTGTGGCAATATATTCCCCACAAAGATTATTTTAGCATTCATATCATATGCATCATGAGGTCTCTTAGGGACCAAAATTTGTTTCTAGATGTTGTTATTTAAGTCCATTCTACTAAGTTGATACGAAGATTTTAACTTTCACATCCTCGGTTAGAATGTCCTTAAATAGGGGCAGCTGTAAGACCCCAATTTTGACCCTAAGATCCCTCATGATATCACATCATATGCATTGGCTTTGGGATCACACCTTGGCATCCTCCTTACCCCTCATTCATTGGGTTTGAATTGGGAGAGATCACCAATCACATTTGATTATATCATACCTTGTTTTTCATTATTTACTAACCAAAATGCCAAAAATATGTCTATGTATAGCTTTATTTCTTTTGTAGGTAGTGTGTGCATCCACATATGCCTCATCAAACTCACGTCTATGGTTTGAGACCCTCAATGCAAGAAGATCAATCAAGAGATGGTTCACATTGGGTCTAGACATCATATATGGATCCCCATTCTCTTCACTTATCATTTTGATCAAGAAATCATCAAGAGTTTAAAGCTTGTTTGCCTTGGAAGCCCTAATTCATCTGGGTATCTTATGTGACTTCCTCAGCAAGTTTCTTCATCATTTGATCCAATATTTCAAGGTATAGTTCATATTACATCATATTATACCTATATGATCCTCCATGAATCCTAAAGATCAATATAACTTCAAGATTGCAAGTTGGTTCAAGGTGGTTGACCAGAGGAAGTCAACTGGTCAAAACTGGGGTTCCCTAGACCCTATCTCCTACAATTTTTGTCATATGAAAATGATTCCAAGAGAAACGTTACTCTTTACGACATTCCAACCAACTTTCATGTTGACATCAAGAGCTAGTTTTTCTTGGAAAGTCATTTGTTATGGTGAAAGATTATAGGTCATTTTGTATGTGCCCTAGTTAGGAGGTCAACTTCGAAAGACCATAACCTGCTCAATTTTTATGAGATGAATGCCATCCTAGTTTCATGATCAATTTCAAGATGTATTCTCCAACTTCTATTCTTTGATAAACTTCAAATTCAACTTGCAAGGGCATGTGCCAAGAGGAAACATTATAGGTTATTTTGGGCCATCATCATTGAACAAGCAATTTTCCTCAACTTCTAAAATGCATAACTCATTCATACCAAATCCAAATGATGTCAAATTTATGACCAAATTGAATATGATTGAAATAGATACAACTTTTTTGAAGGAACTTTTTCCATTTGAGGCTCGTAGAAAAAGTTATTCAAGATGGAAGAAATGGATATTTGACTTGGTACTTAGAAAATTTTCAATTATGTTTGATTTCTCAAACTTTCACCTCAAAATTTATCATGATCCAAGCTTCAAATGGAAAAGTTTTCAACATGTAAGATGTTCCCCTTGATGTCACATTTCCAAAAAGTCCAAGATCACCTCATTTGGACAAGATTTGAATGACTTTAACATGGTTACTCTTCATGGTTCCATTTGGATGAATCAAATGATCATTTCTCAATTACAAATGCATGGCCTCATGTTAGACTTTCAGCATCATTCATGATCATTTGTGGATCTTTTCCAATCATCTCATGGGCCTATCTCACGCCAATGCAAGCATGCACTAACCTTTCAAATTTTGGACAATTTTTGAAGTGTGTGAAAAGTAATGCAAGAACTCTATAAATACATGGCCTTGGTGATCAGAATGGGGATCCTCTTGCCCAAGCTTCGACCTGATTCTTCCCCAAACCCCATTGAAAGGATAACCTTGAGGATTTCATTTGAAATCGAGCTTCAGTTCCATTTCTGTTTTGGGATTGAAACTCCAAGGATTCAAGCCTTTTGATCATCTCTTTCATCTCCTGCAAGCGAGGAGAAGCAAGCCCAAGCCAATTGAGATCCAAATCGAGCCTCATCACTGCAAATAGAAGGTGAATTTTATGAAACTGTATTTCTTTGATTCTCTGACAATTCTAGATCATTTCAAGTAATTTTTGGTTGGATAAAGTCCTACCAATGTAGGCAACAAGATTGGGTTGCTTTGAGGTTTAATCGAAGTAACTCAGATCATGAACCTCAATTTTCAAATCCATGTATCTTTTAATATACTTGGAATTGGAAGAAATGGAGGTCAGATTCGTGCTCCTTGGCATTTTTCCTTCAAAAACATGTCCTCACTTTTCATTTTCCATTTGGTTGAGGGTGAACCAGTCCGGTGAGGTCCACCGAAGAAGATGACCGGAGCTAGGGCTCTAGTGGTGTGTTAACAAAGTCCAAGCCATCTGATCTGGTTCCCACGTTCTAATCTTAACCGTCCCTTTTAAATACCACATGTGTGATGCATTGACCAGGATCCATTGTGTTCCACATGCGCGTGGCCATCAGATCTGCCACCTCAATTAATGAGGGAGATCTTATGGCCCCTGATTTTCCATTTTTTTCTGATTTTCCATTTAATTGTTTTATTTTGTTTAATTCATGATAAATTCATTTTTAATCCAAAAAATATAGGACTTTCACCAAAAATATTTAAATATTTTTCTCTTACATATTCGGAATTAAAATTATTTTGTGGATTGATTTTGGTATTTTTGATGAATTAAGTGTTTTTGTGCATATTTTTAATTGTTTAAAAATACTTCTGACTTTTTAAAAATTGTGAATTTTTTTGTCTAAGGTGTAAGACCCCAATTTTGACCTTAAGATCCCTCATGCTTTCTCATCATGTGCATTGGCATTGGGATCACAACTTGGCATCCTCCTTACCCCTCATTCATTGGGTTTGTATTGGGAGAGATCACCAAGCACTATTTGATTGTATCATACTTTGTATCTTTATCATTTACTAACCAAAATACCAAAAATATGTCTTTGTATTTGTCTAACTCTTTTGTAGGTAGTGCACATGCTCACCTTTGATTCATCAAGCTCATATTTAGGGTTTAAGACCCTCAATGCAAGAAGCTCAATCAAGAAGTGGTCTACCATGGCTCTAGGAATCGTATATGAATCCCCATGAGCTTCACGTGTTAGTTTGATCAAAGTAATCATCAAGAGTTTGGAGATGGTTTGTCTTGGAAACCCTAATTCATCTGGGTATCTTGTGTAACTTCTTCAACAAGCTTCTTCAACAATTGATCAAATAATTCAAGGGATACTTCAAAATTCATCATCTTATGGATATATGATCTCCCATGAGTCCCAAAGGTCAATAGAATTGCAAGTTAGCAAGTTGGTTGATGGTGGTTGACTAGAGGAATTCATCTAATCAAAACTGGGTTCCCTAGACCCTATCTTCTATAATTTTTGTCATATGAAAATTATTACAAGAGAAACGTTACTCTAAATGACTTTCCAAACAACTTTCATGTTGAGGTATATAGCTAGTTTTTCTTGGAAAGTCATTTTTTATGGTGAAAGATTATAGGTCATTTTGTCTAAACCCTAATTTGGAGGTCAACTTCCCAAGACCATAACTTGCTCAATTTTTATTAGATGAAATATTTCCAAGCTGCAAAATCAAATTCAAAATGTCTACTTCAACTTTTATGTTTGGAGGAAAATAAAATTCAACTTCTATGTTCATATGATATGAGGATACATTATAGGTCATTTTAGACCAATGCCATTGAACAAGTGATTTTCCTCAACTTCAAAAATGCATAACTCCTTCATATTAAATCCAGATAAGGTCAAATTTGTGACCCTTTTGAAGGAATTTGAGAGAGGTACAACTTTTATGAAGGAACCTTTCTCATTTGAAGCTCACGTAAAAAGTTAGCCAAGGTGGAATAAGTTAACATATGGCTTGACACTTAGAAAAAAATTTGATATGTTTGATTTTCCCAACTTCCACCACAAAATTCATCATGATCCAAGCTTCAAATGAAAAAGAGTTCAACATTAAAGTTGTTCCTCTTGATCTAACCTTTCCAAAAAGTCTAATTTCATCCATTTTGGACAAGATTTGGATGGGCTTCACATGGCTTGAACATGAATGATCATTTGGCACAAATTGAACTTAAACATTCCATACACCAATGCATAACATTCCAATGTGATCTCAGTAATGCTTGTACTCAATTATGGATTAGAAGAAGTGATTACATGGGCCTGTTACACACCTATGCACTCATGCAATGTACATTGCTATTTTTGGATTCCATTTCAAGTGTGCAAATATCAATTGGTTTTGCTATAAATAGATCCCTCTATGCTCAGAAACAAGGGACCTACGCACCACCTTTGAATCCATACCTTCAAACCCTCTCATTTCAAAGGATAACCTTAATAATTTTCATTGGAAATTGAGTTTGAATCTCACTGTTTTGAGATTTGAAACTCCAAGAGTCCTGAGCTTTTCATCCATTCAATTCTACTCCTTCAAGTGTCCGGAACAAGATCAAGAGCAAGATCAATCAAGCACAGACTTGTATTGAAGGTATTTTCTAGAATTTTTCATCTCTTTGATTCTTACTTAATTCTCCATAATTCTCTTGGATCTTTGGTTGTCTGAAGTCCTACCAATGTAGGCAACAAGATTGATTTGCTTTGAGGTCAAACAGAACCAACTCAGATCGTGCACCTCAAATTTCAACTCCTTGTATCTCTCAATATACTTGGAAATAGGATAAATTGAGGCCAGATTCGAGCTCAGAGGCATTTTTATTTTAAATTCATGTCCTTATTTTTAATTTTGGTGATGGTTGTGGATGAACCAGTCCGGTGAAGCTCATCGGAGAAGGAGACCGGAGCTTTGGCTCTGGTGATGCGTTGGCATTCATCTGAGCCACTTGATCCATTTGAAATGATCTAATCTCGCGCTTTGAAACTGATTACCACTTGTGTTACGCTTTGACTCGTGACTATGGTAGAATGCGCGCTAGCAGCCACTTGATCTGCCACCTCAATTAATGAGGGAGATCAAGTGGTCCACGTTATTTCTCATTTTCTGATTTTCCTTTTATTTGGTTTATTTTCATTAATTCATATTAATTTTAATATTGATCCAAAAAATATGAGAGTTTCACCAAAAAAAATTAAATAAATTCCTCTTTTATTTTCTGAATTAAAATTATTTTTTGGATCATTATTAATATTTTTCATGATTTAATTGATTTTGTGAATATTTTTAATTGTTTAAAAATACTTTTAAGTTTCCAAAAATTATGAAATTTTTTCTCCAAGGTCCTTTGACCTTGTTTGACCTATGATAAATCTCATGGCCATTTATTTTATGTTTTGATGAGGTTTTAGGATTTTGACAAACCATAATTTAATTTAACGAATTATTTAATTGATTTTAATTGTTTAATTGCAAAATAAATTGTGTTGAGATTCTAATCTTGACTTGTTGAGTTTGACTTGTGTTGTTGGCCTTGGTCAAGGTTGATTTGACTTTGTTGAGTTAAAATCATTGGATTTAGGGGATTAATGAAATATACCTTTCATCTCCCAAAATGAATGAATGATTTTAATTTGATAAAAGTCCTTCTTTGACCAATTTGTGTTGATTCCATTCCTCCTCCATCTTCATCTCAATCCCCTTCTCTATTCATTCATGTCATGGACCTATGATATCTCTATATCCCAAGGCTAGTTGATTGCAAAATCAACATAATTGTGGATGAGATTAGGTCCACCTCTTTTGCATATTCTTTTTTTGTGTGGTATGTTTTAGGATCATAGTCCATTATACTATTGTAAGACCCCAATTTTGTCCCTAAGATCCCTCATGGCATCATATCATATCATTTCATTGCCTCAAGGATCATTGTGCACCTTGTTTCCTTCCCTGTGGGTTGGTTATCCTTTTGAGTGTGATTCTTGATCACCAAGCATGTTTTGCATTTGTATATCATTACTTTTCTTTCTACCATTAACCAAAAGTACAAAAATATGTCATCTAACCCTTGTCTTGCAGATGAAGCAATCACAGGTCAAGACAGTCAAAGGCAGCCATTGAGCAATAGATGGTGGCCATTCTTGAGAATTTGGACACCATAATCATTCATAAGAGTTCATATGAGCCATGATATCATTTTGAATCAAAACCCCAAGTGGTAGAGGCTTGAATCTCATCAAGGCATTCTTCAGTCAACTGAAACCCTAGCCAGTCAACTGTTGGATTTGGAGGTGGGAAGTGATGGGAAATACTTCATTCATGTTCAAACAAGTCTCATTTGACATTTCAAACATCAACATTGAAGAAAATAAAGTCAGGTCAAAATTTGCCAAAAATAGAAAGTGACCTATAATTTGAATTTTCCAAAAATAGAAAGGTTTTCATCCAACTTCAACTTCAAATTACATCACCAAAAAAGCTTCAAATGAAATTTTGTTGAACATGAAAGTTGTAGATCTTTCTCTCCCATTTCCAAAAAGTCCAAGATCATCCATTTCTCATGTGTGGTTAAGGAGATATGATCAAAACATGGCCAAGTGTACTTGAACTTCAAATGTGCATAACTTCTCAACCAAAGCTCCAAATTGCATGGCTCTTTTTGCATTATTCTTGTTTTGACCTATAATTTCCAAATCTTGCATTGCATTGCATAATTTGTCATTTCATGAGCACTTGCCAATTTTGGGATTTTTGGAGGGAAATTTCATCATTTAAATTTGGTGCATAATTTGGATATTTTGCCTTCACCATTGGTTTCAAAAATGTTTTTTAAGTGAAATTCAAATGAATTCGTGCACTGTTCATTCATAATTTTCATGCATAGGGTGAAAGATCAAAATTGCACATACACCTCATTTCACTAATTACCATTACCATTTGGCTAAGCATGTTTAGGAGAGTGATTAGGGAGGGGTATATATAGCAAATCATAATTGTTTTCAGCTAACAACATTCATTATTTTCAGATCTAGATCTAGAATACCAAATTTTTCTCTCAAAATTTTCTTCCAATTTCTTCATATTCAATTCATTTTCTTGCTTAATTCTTGTTGTTGAGTTGATCTTGAGCAGAATCATCCATAGAATCAAGAGAATTCTTGCAAGGTTGAAGCATTCTTGAAGCTTTGAATCATCCATGGCAGTTCCAAATTCTTGAGGATTCGTGCACAATTAAAGTTCCAGATCTCATCCAATCAACTTCATAAGCATTGTGGAAGATTTGTTGAGCATCACAAGGCCTGAACTCAGCCAATTCCAGTTCTGTTTTCTCCAAGAGGTCAGGAATCGACTCTCTCCTTTCTCAAAATTATCATGTTGATGTGATAGATCTTTGAATGCTGAGTATTATGAGCTTTAAATCCATGAATTTCGTGCAAAATTGAGTGAGAACTGATTAATTGAAGTTTTGATGGTGATTTTTCTTTTATTCGATTCATGCGTGTTGTGATGTTTTTGGATGAAATGCGTGTTGATTCTTGTTGTATGATGTTAGATCTACATGTTGCCATGCTTGATTTGTAATTCTGGACATGTTGATTTTTTTCTGGAAATTTGAAGATGAAGATCTGGAAGATCTTCATCATGTTCATGAATGCCTGCGTTTTTCCTGCGAATTTTCTTAGGACCTTCATACCTTTTCCTGCGGAATTTGATGCGTGTTCTTCATTGTTTCCTGCGGATTATGGCTTTGCATGTATTTAGGGTTTGGGCACAAAACGGTGTCATTTCATTTGGCGCGCCAGCCACATTTAAATTGAGCCTCCATTCGATTCCTGGCTCCAGCATAAATTTAAATATGCCATGCTATTATTTGTTTTCCCTCCATATTCATGTACATGCTTTTCATCTTTTTTTTAATTTTTCTCCATCTCTAAAAATCCATATATAATTGAAAATTGATCCAAAAAATATGAGGATTTTTGCATGATGTCACATTTTCTGTCTACTATTTTTTGGTTATTTTTTCATGAATTGTGCACGGCTGGAAATTATTTTGTGCTAGGGTATTTGATCATGTATGCTTCTTGTACCTTGCCTTACCATATCTTTTGTGAAATGCTGAGTTTTTATCCAATGAATCTGAATTTTTGCATGCTGAAACTAGACATTTTGCTTGACATTTTGGTGTTGAGTTTTCATTTTTATCATTTATCATTTCTGGTTTGTGATTTTTCTAAGTAGGTGTGATAACTTGTGTCACACCTTTGGATGTTCATCTTGTGCTATGTGTTTACCCTATCAAATGATGCTCAATTGTTCTGATTTTTTGCATGCTGATCATATGAAATGTCTTGAATATGCATGAATGTTTCCAGATTTTTGTGAATCATTTCTGATTTAATTGAGATTTTCCTTTCTGTTTGGTCACTTTTGAACTTTAAAATTGCCTTGAACTTCAATTGATCATGAAATGGATTTGGTAATTGATATTGATGTGAGACCTTTTGGATTGTTTCAAGATGTGTTTGAAGTTGATTCATGTTAATTTTCAACTTCTGTTTTGAATTTTTTCCCCATCTTTGACCCTAGGCTTTGACCTAGTGGTTTGCCTCTCATGTTTGAGCTTTGATTTCAGGTTGAACATCCAAGTTATATGGTTCATGATGCTCCATCATTTGAGCATTTGATGTTTGCCTTTGGATACTAACATTGTGTGTTTTGTAGGGTTGTTAACTCATTTGAGCTTAACTTGTGGCTTATTGTCGCATCCGCAAAAAACAACCGGCGGGCTGAAACAAAAACAACACAAAGCCGCCACTGCGCGTTATTTATCCCAAGATAGGGAAAGGAAACGCTCAGAGAAACCTGGAAAAGACGTGGTCTCGCGACCAAAGAAAAAGGGTAAGGGAGTCGGTTACGCAAGGGGAAGGTATTAGCACCCCTCACGTCCGTCGTACTCGACGGGATCCACGTTCTAAGAAAAAAAAAGGTTGCTAAAACATCACACACACACATCGAAGACAACACAAGTGAGGTTAAGGGGAAGAGAGCTCGATAGGACGTCGCATCCTATGCCTACGTATCTCGTCTGGAACGAGAATCAGAGCTGCCGTAGTTCGGCTCACGCACGCCAAACAAGCAAACAAACACACCGGCAAACATGGAGCCTGAAGGCCAATCACTGGACTTACATCAGCATCCGAACCAAAACACACAAAAGGGCAAACGTGGAGCCCGACCGCCAATCACTGGACTTACGTCGGCATCCGAACCAAACACAAGATAACAAGCAAACACACACAAAAAGAAAAAAAAGTGCCCGGAGAGACCTCGCACGGTCTCCTGCCTACATACCTCGTCTGGAACGAGGATCAGGGCGATGTAGTTCCCCTGAAAGGGAAAGAAAATCTAGCCAGAAACCAAGGGAAGACACACTACCAGGGAGTTGTACTCGAGCCTAGTGTTGTCATGCATCATTGCCCTACGTTGAGGTTTCTACCTACTTGCGCAACTGCAAGCTAATCCTATCCAGGAAGAAAGCAAGCATACAAGCATACAAGCAAACAGAGCAAACAAATATTCACAAAGCACACACTATAGCCAATCAAGTGAGGCTCAAACAATGGGTTTGACTGCCGAAGCAAGTCATCTGTACATGGGTAGTATTCGCTCTTAACCTTGCCATTGCGAGGCTAAGGTGAAGCAGATGAAAGGTGAGTGAAGATTAGACTTCACAGCTCTTATCCCTGACCAGGGAGAGCTTCAGACAAAGGAGCGTGGGTCCAGAATGGAGGGACCCTTCTACGCTCAAGGACTCTGACTCGATTGTGCAACAGCACAGGATCTTGGGTTTGTGTCCCAATGCATCAACACACAGCCGTGTGAGCAGAGGGACGACTCATAGAATAGTGGGGGATAGATTGCATATCCCTTTGATCCACCAATTGCCTCATAGAGGTCTTCACCTGCTTGGCACAAATGTAAACAACCACAATCATCGCCTCTTAAGGAGGACTTCAGACAGTTGCCTGGCCAAGTAACAGGCCAGGTCTTCCAGACTACATGGAGAATAGAAGTCCTACCTCAAGTGGTTTAAAAACCAAGCAGCAGCAAGCAAGTTCTTAAAGAACTGTAAGCAACTTAATGTACCTGAAATCAATCAAGTATCATCAGTACTCAGACAAACCAACAGTAAACAGCAAATGTTAATCAGTTAAACTGCACAGGCAACACAAGTTAATGCACACAAGTGCAAGCTATAAGCCCAAGCTCAAGCATCACAACCTACAAAACAAAGTCAAGTTAGTTTATAAACATCAACCAAACTCAATTCAAATTGCCTTGAAGCAATCTCCTTAAGCATTGTGCATTTCATCCTGAAAATCCAAACCAAATGTGAGAAACTAGACCACTAGGCCAAGCCTAGGGTCCAAAAGGGAGAAAAAAATCTAAACAGCAAGCCAAACCAATCCAAAATCAAATTAAAACAATTCAAAAGCAAATGCAATTGGTCCCATGCTTATACCATTCTCCATTATCATTTCATGACCAATTTAACACAAACTAGGTCAAACACAAAACCAAAAGTCCAAACAGAATGACTTCAATCAAAGGCATACCAAAACAATTCCAAAAATCCTCAAATAATTCACACCTAAACAGGACACAATCAACAAGTAGCATGTCAATTTTCAGCTCAATTGGACAAAAGAAACTAGGTCAATGAAAATCAAAAAGTCCAGACACAATTATGTAAGCCAATTCAAGACATCCAAGCAAGCATCCATTTCAATAATTCATAAAACAGTGACAACAATTAAGAAATGAATGGGACCAAAATATTCATGTCCCACAATGTGTCTACAATCAACATATCAAATTTCATCTTCATCCAATACCATATGAGAATTTCACAAGCAAAATGCCAACATGTGTCACATAAATTCACAAAATGAGCATACAGAGAAGAAAATTATCAATCAATTAGAAAACTCCATCAAAAATTCCAGAAAAAATCACACGTAATCTTGACATATCAATGATCATCCACACAAAAAATTGGAGCAATTCAACAATCCTAGGTCATGCAAATAAAATCAGAAAGTTGACCTAGCTTGGTGTGACACAAATTGTCACACCTTAATCCAAAAATTCATATCTAATCAACCAAGTATCCAAAAATTACAAACTCTACATGGAAATCACAAACAATGTGTCCAGAATGAGCACAAAAAATTTCAATCATTTCTTTAAATGTATGAGCATTTCATGAAGGATATGGTAAAATGTACAAAATTGTGACACATTCTACAAACCCTAAGCATTTTATTTTTCTACACATACAAAAAATCCACAAAAAATATCATTAAATTCTACACATTCTCATAAGAATAACGCAAAAAATTGCACTCAAATTGGATAAAAAATGAATGATCTATGATTTTTCTAAGTTCATGGCATAAAATGGAAATGAAATGAAAAAGAAAATAGAATTATTATTTAATTTAATGCGCCAGTGGCATTTTTGAAAATAAGCTGAAATCCATCAAAATGACGTCGTATCTAAACGCGGCAATAGAATGTTCCTATTGGCTAAAACCGGCGGCAAACATAATTCAAATGGCAAGGCAAACAGAAGCGGATCAAACAGCAACAATTCATCATCTTCCTCATCAATATTTTCCAGAAAAATGCAGAAAATCGAAAATCAACAAATCTCAATGAAAATCAACAAATGGATAACCATTGGAACCGTCTTCTAACCAGGATAACGAATATGTAAACGATTTGCCCTAATTCCTACTGTATCTCACGGATCGAGCAAAAACCTAAACACACATCCAACTTCAAAACGCAATTTCTTCCTCTACAGTTCACTAAATCAAAAACTACCTACATCATGATCATCTACATGGAAGGCACTACACAAAGCACATAACAATTGAAGGAATCATGATATTCGAAAACTCACCTTAAAATGATGGCAGTGGTGATTCTTTGAGCTTCCACGAGTGATTCCTCAAAACAGATGCAGCACGATGATAGGGAAGGTGAATGCAAAAGATAGATTAGCTCAAGGTTGCTTCTATTGGAAGAAATTGCAAAATGCCATTGTTGAACCAAAGATGAACAGTCACGATCTTGACACTTTCTTGCTCCAAATTACCAAAACAGTTGAAGATGATGATCTATGGAAGAGGAAGCAACAAGAATTTCGTGAAATGATGAAGAATTGATGAAGTTTCAATGAATTTGGTTGATGAAGGTTCTTGATGAATTTTCACTTTTGGAGGGAAAAACAGTTACAAGCTTTTGTGAATTGTGATTATGTGTGCAATTCAGTTACAATTAGGATTAAATACTTCAGCTTAATCACCTTCTAATCACCAATTAACCAAAAATGAAATAATTAGCATAATGTCATTTTCTTAAGGCAAGGGCAAAATTGGTATTTCACATAGGGCTCTGTGACAGCTGTATGACAGCTCACACACTCTCCAAATACCAGTTGTGATGTATTGGCACTTGTCTCATGGCAATTGGCTTTGTAATTTTCATTTTCACTATGCTATGCCAAATTGTGTATTTTCAAGTACAATTCCAAAATGACTTAACCAAATATTGGACTTTGCAAGCTTATGACAGTTCAAACCATCTCTAATTGGCAAATGTGAGGTGTTGCAAAAACTCCCATGCCAAAATTCCAATTATTTCTCAACTTGGACCATAGATCTTGACTTTTTAACTGTACACTTGAAAATTGACCTTTTGCATTGACCATTTTTGATGAATTCCAATTATGCACCATGAAAGTACATGTCAAATGGAGTTTGCACATAAAAAGATCACTTAATTTGGACACTCCATGTGGAAGTTATGCCACTTTGATTATGGGTCTTTTTTGAAATTGAATGGACCATAACTTGCCAACCATACATGGGATTTTCAAGTTCTTGGACTTTTTGGAAAGGTGAGACCAAGATCTACAACTTTCATGTTGAACAAATTTTCATTTGAAGCTTCCTTGGACATGTAATTTTGAGGTCAAAAACTTTCCATTTTTGGAAACTTTCATTACAAGTCACTTTCTATTTTTGGCAACTTTTGTCCTGACTTTATTTTCTCCATTCTTGAGCTTTGACATGTCAAATAACACTTGTTCCAACATGAGTGAAGTGTATCCAACTCAATCCCTCCTCCAAATCCATTAAATCATGCACAGTTGACCACAGTTGACTTTTTCAACTGATAGATGAATTTGGCAATGCATAGATCAAACTGAGCTCCAATCTTGTGATGAAATGGCTCAAGGGTGAAACCCTAGCCTCCATAAGCTCAATAAAATCATGGAATGATCCCCATATCCATTGTAGACCCCATCTCCTTGCCATGCCCTGATTGGCCCAATGCAACTGATTAGGGTTGACCAGTGGTCAAAACCCTAATCTCAAGAAATATGCTTCAACACTTGATGATGACCAACCATGATGATGATGATGAATCATTTCAAACAAGATAATGACCAATCTCCTTGAGAATCACAAAACCCTAATTTGGACCTCCACATCCTCAGATGATTAATGACCAGTCCAAGGAAACCCCAGCATGCACATGACCTCTTCATCTCCTGATCAAGACTTGTGAGGATGACTTGCACAATGTAACCACATGATATGCAATATGCAATGCCTAATGACCTAAAAATGTTATGCAATATGTTAGCTAGTCCCAAGAGAGGAGGGCAAATTTTGAGGTGTTACAGCTGCCCCTATTCAATCCACTGTGAACCTGTCGATATGAATAGCCTCGGCTTTCAGATGATCAGGATGAAGAGTGATTGAATACCAAGAACAGACGAACAATTTGCACTCTGATCGGGAAAATAATTAACAATGCCTGTCAGAATCGGCGAAGAAACAATCTCTGAAACAAAAATCCGTCTGGAACGGAGAAAGTCGGCCTGAATCCCAAAATAGAAACGTCGACCTGGATACCAAAATAAATGATAACACAGGGATAACCATGGCTTGAACACCACGCATCCGTTGGGGATTATTATTTCTTTTTATGCTTTTCTTGAACCCCGAAATTTTTTCTATAATCTCTCTTTTTTTGCCTTTTCTTGAACCCCAAAATTTCTTTTTGCGCAAATGATCCCGGATCACTGCATTTGAACCCCGTTCTCCTGTTTGCCAAAATAATGAACCCCATTCTCCAGTTTGAACCCCAGTCGCCTGACGATAACTTGCGATCGCCATTGTGAACCCCGCTCTCCAGAAAATGCCGCAACATCTCCCTTTCTCCATTTGAACCCCGTCTCCGAAAATGTCTCCACATTTCCCTTTCTCCACTTGAACCCCGATCTCCAATTTCTTGTGATAATTCCGCTGGCAACGTCGGAAATAACACCAAACACCACTCTGATGGCGACATGTCAGCGGGTACACCTTCAACCAGCCACGGACCGATGACTGGGAAGAAACTCGACGTTTACTGGACATCGAACGATGATGTTTTACAGGACACCAAAGAAAACTCGACCAAGCATTAAACAATGACTGGGAGAAAACTCGATGTTTACTGGACATCGGACAATGATGTTGACGGGACATCGAACAAGGATGTTGACAGGACATCGAACAATGATGTTTACAGGCATCAAACAATGATGTTGACAGGACATCGAACAATGATGTTGACAGGCATCAAACAATGATGTTTACAGGCATCAAACAATGATGTTGACAGGCATCAAACAATGATGTTGACAGGCATCAAACAATGATGTTTACAGGCATCAAACCATGATGTTTACAGGCATCAAACAATGATGTTTACAGGCATCAAACAATGATGTTTACAGGCATCAAACAATGATGTTGACAGGCATCGAACAATGATGTTTACAGGCATCAAACAATGATGTTTACAGGCATCAAACAATGATGTTTACAGGCATCAAACAATGATGTTGACAGGACATCAAACAATGATGTTGACAGGACATCGAACAATGATGTTGACAGGACATCAAACAAGGATGTTGACAGGACATCAAACAAGGATCGGCCAGACACTAAACAATGACTGGGAAATAACTCGACGTTTACTGGACATGGAATAATGATGTTGACAGGACATCGAACAATGATGTTGACAGGACATCAAACAATGATCGACCAGACAATAAACAATGACTGGGAAATAACTCGACGTTTACTGGACATCGAATAATGATGTTGACAGGACATCAAACAATGATGTTTACAGGACATCGAACAATGATGTTGACAGGACATCGAACAATGATGTTGACAGGACATCGAACAAGGATCGACCAGACACTAAACAATGACTGGGAAATAACTCGACGTTTACTGGACATCGAATGATGATGTTTACTGACACCAAAGAAAGCTCGACCATACACTTACTGATGACTGGGAAATACTGTTGCTCCAAAATCCCGATGCTGAACTCCTCGGAGTATCGTCTTCACTGTCCGGCAAAACCAATCCTCAAGCGGTAACCACGGCTTGAATCGCGCTGATCGCGTAACGTCCTCTGATTTTATTTCCATCTCTGTCCGACGGAAACATTTCCTCCAATATCGCACTACTGGGGAACATTGCTGATCTGACGTCATGATGCTAAACTCCACAGAGTAACATCTTCGCTTTCTGGCACAACCACCTCTCAAACGGTAACCACGGCTTGAGACTAGCTCTATGCTTGCAACAATGATGCATGATCTTTTTCTGCGTAATGCTCCATACTTATGGAAATGCTACGCGATTTATTATTTTTTCTATGCAATATGCTATGCTTATTTACATGATGAATGCATAAAAAGTATCCCTCTCAGGGACTCTTCTGAAGAGCTCGAGACACTCTGCTGAGGAACTCGACATTGCTCCAACTCCACCCTGCTGGGGAATAGCACTGCTGTTGGGAAAAGGCCACCCTTGCTGGGGAATAGCACTGCTGTTGGGAAAAGGCCACCCTTGTTGGGGAAAACCTCCTTTGCACCCAATCTACCCGGGGAATGCTGGGGATAGGAACCACCAACACTCTGTGGGGATACATCGGTCTTTGACTTGCTGAGGATATCAATCCCGAACCTGCTTTGGGGAACCCTCACAGATACCTGCCGACTTCACCGGGGAAATGCTCACAGATAGCTCTGCTGGGAAACAGCCACCTCCAGGCCTGGCAACTGGGGAAGCATCGATCTAACACCTGCTGGGGATAACCATCCTGACCCTGCTAGGGAACCGAATGCCACTCCGTTGGGGATTACCCATGCAATCCATAGATAGAATCAACTCAGCTGGGGATGCAGATATCAGTCCGCTACGGAAACTCATCCAATCCACTGGTAGGATGAACACTGCTGGAGATATATTTCATTGAAACCCGCTCCACTCGGGGAATAGCAACCTTCAGGCCTGGCTGCTGAGGAAACACCGTTTTAAACCCGCCAGGGATACTCATCCTGACTCAGCTAGGGGATACACAGACCTTTGGATCTGCTAGGGAGTTGGTCCTCTACTTCTGCTTGGGGACCTCGCTGGGGAAATGAGAAAAGTTGGTACAGAACACCCGTCGACTCGTCGAACCATGGTATCCACCTCCCAATCTCGCATCAGCTTTCCACTTTTGAGAACTCCCAGACTCGTCTGGACCTTTTCTGCTCCATCATCTTGTATTCCCAATCGCTTCGCGTTCGACGGAAAACGTACTCCTGGGATTTATACATACTTTTCAATTTTCCGACTTTGAAGAGTCTTCTTGATTAATTCCAAAGGTCGTCGTACGCCTCTCGTCGTCTCTTTACCGTTCTCTAACTTGCTTGTCCCTGGTCGGACTCCGCGGGGAATTTCTACAGACTTTCCAACCTTCCGACTTTGAAGAGTCTTCTTGATTAACATCAAGGATCGTCGTACATCTCAACGTCTTCTCGTCATCCCTTCATATTCATTTGTCCCTGATCGGACTCCCATGGGGATTTCTCTTGTCAAAGCTTCCACATCACAACCTGCAAGTGAGTGAAAATACCTAACAGTTCCTGCAAAACAAATCGTCAGATAAAACCGTGCCCCAGGCGTGTCAAGATTTCAACACTTGGGTCACTCAACCTTCCGAATAAGATTTCAAGCTTTCAATCTTATAAACATGCATTGGAAGGAACCTGTATGTCTTAAAATGCAAGATTCTTTATCAAAATAATCCGGATGTTTTTGCAATCAAAGCGGTAATGAAAAACAAAAAACAAAATTATTTGACTGAACATGCATTTTATTGATTGGAAAAGTGTGGCTCAAATTGAGCAATACAAAGGAAGCAATTCCTGAAAAGAGGTAATTGCGCACAAAAGGAAAAATCTATCCTAATGGCAATGTGAAACCCGTGATCTCACCAAGTTCCAACTCGGTTACACCCCATATGTCCTCAGACTCTCCGTGCTTTCTGCCTTCTGAACAAGACGTTTCTGATTGATCCCTACCGGGTATTATCCATGATGCTTTAACCAAAGCGCAAACGATCATGCTGGACGCAGTTGTTCGTTTCAATCCCTCTTTTGCCTGGACCGCCCTTTCGGGTTTTCAGTCCACCGGGATACCCATTTTTGCCCAAGTCGCCTTTTTAGGTTTTCGACTTGCCGGGTGTATAATTTTTTCATTTTTTATCCCTAATTTTTGCCCGAACCTTTCTTTCTGTTTTTGGTTCGCCGGGATGCCCATTTTTGCCTGGACTATTTTGTTCTTTTCGTCCAGCGGGTCTCTTTATACGAAGTATTTTTTAACTGCGTCCGCATTCACAGGGGATGGAAAATTCTCTCCATCCATGGTCGTTAACAACAAGGCTCCACCAGAGAAAACCTTCTTGACCACGAACGGACCTTCATAATTCGGTGTCCATTTGCCTCTCCGATCGTTTTGAGGAGGAAGGATCCTTTTCAGCACCATATCACCCACGTGATATACCCGAGGTCGCACCTTTCTGTCAAAAGCACGCTTCATCCGTTGTTGGTATAGCTGCCCATGACAGATGGCTGCTAGCCTCTTTTCCTCTATCAGGCTCAACTCTTCGTACCGAGTCCTTACCCATTCAGCCTCTTGCAACTTCACGTCCATCAGGACTCTCAAAGAGGGAATCTGGACCTCAACTGGTGACACGGCTTCCATCCCATACACGAGTGAGAAAGGAGTTGCCCCAGTAGATGTACCGAAGTTCGATACCCAGGATACCAGCTTCCTACTCAATCACACCGTCGGTGTATTCAAACGTTATCCGGGCAACGAAAGCTTATCCACCTTAACCTCCCCCTCAGACATCAGAATCCGTTCGGATTCAGGGTCAGGCCCCTCCTCCGGGATCGGTTACTCTCAATCTTTCGATCAGAGCACCTCGAGATGTCCTCATCAGGGAATCCAAACTTCATCGGTTGATAATCCTTAATGGGTTGCGGAGCGATGTAATCAGACAATACACCCCTTGATTGCTTTCTGAGAGTATCCCAAATCAGTCAACATTATTTTGCACTCTCACAACCCATCCGGTCGATGCTGGCTTCTCAAACACATACTCGATCGGATCCATCTCGGAAATCCACAAAGTGGTATGAACCAGCATAAACTGTCTCAGTCGGCGAGCAGCCTATGCCAAAGTACAGCAAGTTTTCTCGAACAGTGAATGTATTGTTTCACAGTCGGTAAACTTTTTGCTAAGGTAAATTGCATGCTCTTTTCGACAAGACTCGTCATGCCGACCCACTTCACCTCGTAGACCCCTCGAGGGCTGTCAAGTACCAGATTAACAATTGCTCCTTAGGGAAACATCAGAATCAGAGGCTCCTGCAACTTATTCTTTTATTTTTTCAATGCCCCTTGGCAATCATTATTTCACCTGACCGTTTGAGTTTTTTTTTCTCACAGCTTGAATGGGTTCACACATGGCTGTTAGGTGAGATATGAACCATGACATGTAGTTCAATCTACCTAATAGACCACGAACCTCTTTTTCTGTTCTCGGTTCAGGCATTTCTTTTGTTTTTTTTTTTTTTTAAGCAGGATCAACCTCGATTCCTCTCTTACAATGAACCCCAGCAGCTTACCGGCCTGCACTCTGATAGTGCACTTAATGAATTCAACCTCAGTTTGAATTATCTTATCCGGTCAAACGACTTGCCCCGGCCTGCCAGATGCCCCTCTTCTGTTTGGGACTTTGCTATCATGTCATAGCATTTGATTTCATGACGAATCATATCATGAAACAAAGTCACCATGGCTCTCTGATACAGGCACTGGCGTTCTGCTTCTTTAGAGGACAGTCTTCTCTCCATGGTAGCTTGCGCGCAACGACACCGATATCCGACCCTGGCATTTCCTGACACGACCAGGAGAAGGTATCCACATGTCCCTTCAACAGGACTACCATTCTGCTCTCGACTTGCCTCTGAAACGGCCCCAATTTCACTTCCTTCCTGACCTCGGTGGTGCTTGGAATAACAATCTCAATCTGCTCCGCATGCGGCTGAATCACCCTCTCCTCTTGTTTCAACAACCTGGCTAATTCCAGCAGATCACAATCTTCTTCGTCTTCTTCTTCAGCAAGATAGATTGGATTGTCGAAGTCATATGAGGTGTAACCAAATTGTTATCAACGAGATCCGGAGAATTACTTTTGAATTCGGAACGAGACAAATCAAAAAAAAGAGAAAAATGAAAATAAACATTGCCATTTTTATTTGTTTTTTAAACTGCAAAAATAAATGAAAAACAGGGAACACCGCTTTTTGACTGAAAAACATCCATTTATTTATGATGCAGAAATGTTGCAAATTATGAACATGAGGTGGCCCTTACAATGAACCAGTACGTGTCGGGCAACACGTACGGCTTTCATGCAGATAAAACTGAAAAACAAGAAATATTACTCTTCCAGATGAGTGGCAGTGCTGATTTTTCAGGCCTTCCAGCTTCCTGGTACGCACGATTTTATCCACGATTCCAGTTCGCGGTCACTATCAATCTCTTCACCCACTGTATAGGCGTGATCTGAATCTAGCATTCCAGCACTGACAAAGGTGAACGACGGACGACGTCCTCTGTTCTGCTCAGACGAGTCTTGACCTGGATGATAACCAATCCCAAACATATCCGCCTTTGCCACAATGCATATGATCTGTCCCCAGCCTGGGATCCCTCCATTTCTCACCACTTCCACCGCCTGTTTGTAAGAAGAAATGGACGGCTTTTTCTCTTTCTCAACACCAACGGCATTTTTCACCTTGATGGTTTCAACTGCCAGACTGGGTGCTTTACACCTTACATCGTCCATTTCTACTTTCATCTTTCTTTGGACCGATTCCCCAATTACTACACACCCCTTTGTAGCGATGGCCGCACAACAATCATCAACACGAGGAAAAGCTCCATTTTTCGTCGGGCGTTTTGGGACCACAGACATGGGCATTCTTAACTGATCCTTCTCAGTCACCTCTATCCCTTTCTTGTCCTTCGACATCATCTCCACTTTTACAGGACCATGCCTTGTCACGGGGTTAGCACTATCATCTGTCATTGGTGCAAAGTTGATTGCCTTAGAATCTATCAAGTCTTGGACCACATGCTTAAAAGCTTTGCAATCCTCAACATGATGTCCGGGTGCCCCAGCATGGAACTCACACCTGACATTCTCATCATAACTGGCAACCTTCTGATCCGGTTTCCCTGGAACCAAAATCCTTGGCTGCACCAACCCAATATCCTTCAACCTTTTAAACAGAGAGGCATAAGTCACAGGCGGCTTATCGAAATGACGATCTGTCGTCCTCCTTCTCACTTGGCCCACTGCTCTTTGCGTCCTCTGTTGAGGTGGTGGTTGCCGCTGTTGTGCAGATTGATTACTAGTAGGGATTGTTATCGTATCAGCATATGGGTGATAACGATCCTTACCGCGTTCTCTTTTGGCCTGCACACCACCTGATCCAACTTCCTTCTCAAGATGACCATTGCCAGAGGGCTTCTTTGCTACAGAGCCAGAGGGATTTGTTACTTCGGATGACGGAGCCTTTCCCTGAACTTTCTCCTTAATCATCCAGCCCTCAATCCTTTCCAATCTCTCGGCCATGGCTTTCTGCCCCAAGGCAAGCCCTTGCACAACACTGAACAACTCCCTCACCATCTCTTTCAATTCGAGGATATCGTCGTTGGGAGGATCCATCAGTTTGGATTTGTTGCCCCCAGCAGGATATCTGAGCAAACGAGCTATGCGCACCGGTTGACACCTATAAAACAGCAAATGGGTTAATATGCATGAATGCAACATCTACCCATATGAGGAAGATTCCGTCCTTTGATTCTGGTTTCATCGAGACGGATAATATTTCACCAATAACATTCTGACATCTGGATGTCTCTCAACCAGATTCTCAATCCATAATACTCCCCATATGGCTAGATGTAGGTTCGATGCAGATGAATGCAAAATGAGAATGATGCAGATGTATGAATGCAATGCATTGCCATCCTCCAAGTCCTCTGATCATCTGTTGCTCTGAATCACAGCCCTGATCTCTGAACCGATCACAACCATCTGAAGTCTGGTTAACCACAAATCCGACTCAAGGGTCCCGAAATAAACGGGAGATACATCATCATCATCATCAAACCATCTCTGAGAAGATACCCATAACCATCTGAATCGGCCCGGGGAATCCTGAAATAAACGGATCCCCACTGATAAAATCGGCCTGGGGAATCCTGAAATAAACGGATCCCCACTGATAAATAACTCGGACAGCACTCCGGCGTCTCGGCAATAAATGGCCATAAATCCGACTTATAAATAGAACTCTGATCCACGGAACAAAAAAAATCACCATCTGAGTCACTATCTGAACATGCATCTGAAAGAATCACCCTCCCCTCACAGGTAAATTCTAATCAGGTCATCCTAAGGCGGATAATAGTCTCGACAATCGGGCAGAGATACTCAATGGGTTTGCCCTTTCGGGTGTGCCATTGTAGCTCTCCTGAGATCGTCTAAACCAAAGATCCGGGAAATGATCGGTCACCAGAGTCAACAGCTCAGATGAAGTAACTCAACCAAAGTGGAATACCCACAGAGGCAAGCACTATCAAATGAACCTCGTCCGGCTTGTGGTACATCTTGCTGCCAGGCACATATTGACTTAACATGAAAGAGGCAACATGAGACCACACTAATCCTAGGTGTATACTTGGGCCTGGGTTTTAGCCCCACTCAGAACACCCACCCCAAACAGAGGAAACACCTGCACAGAGGACGGCAACATGATAGTATGATGCATGCAAATATTTATGCAAATATATACACTGTTAGAATAATAAATGCAATAAATAAAGCAAGACAAGCAACCTAAACTATCCTAGAACGCTAGGAAGAACTCGCTTAGGGAAGATGGACCAGCACAGGTCAACATCTAATACTCCCCAGCAGAGTCGCCAGCTGTCGCATCCGCGAAAAACAACCGGCGGGCTGAAACAAAAACAACACAGAGCCGCCACTGCGCGTTATTTATCCCAAGATAGGGAAAGGAAACGCTCAGAGAAACCTGGAAAAGACGTGGTCTCGCGACCAAAGAGAAAGGGTAAGGGAGTCGGTTACGCAAGGGGAAGGTATTAGCACCCCTCACGTCCGTCGTACTCGACGGGATCCACATTCTAAGAAAAGAAAAGGTTGCTAAAACATCACACACACACATCGAAGACAACACAGGTGAGGTTAAGGGGAAGAGAGCTTGATAGGACGTCGCATCCTATGCCTACGTATCTCGTCTGGAACGAGAATCAGAGCTGCCGTAGTTCGGCTCACGCACGCCAAACAAGCAAACAAACACACCGGCAAACATGGAGCCTGAAGGCCAATCACTGGACTTACATCAGCATCCGAACCAAAACACACAAAAGGGCAAACGTGGAGCCCGACCGCCAATCACTGGACTTACGTCGGCATCCGAACCAAACACAAGATAACAAGCAAACACACACAAAAAGAAAAAAAAGTGCCCGGAGAGACCTCGCACGGTCTCCTGCCTACATACCTCGTCTGGAACGAGGATCAGGGCGATGTAGTTCCCCTGAAAGGGAAAGAAAATCTAGCCAGAAACCAAGGGAAGACACACTACCAGGGAGCTGTACTCGAGCCTAGTGTTGTCATGCATCATTGCCCTACGTTGAGGTTTCTACCTACTTGCGCAACTGCAAGCTAATCCTATCCAGGAAGAAAGCAAGCATACAAGCATACAAGCAAACAGAGCAAACAAATATTCACAAAGCACACACTATAGCCAATCAAGTGAGGCTCAAACAATGGGTTTGACTGCCGAAGCAAGTCATCTGTACATGGGTAGTATTCGCTCTTAACCTTGCCATTGCGAGGCTAAGGTGAAGCAGATGAAAGGTGAGTGAAGATTAGACTTCACAGCTCTTATCCCTGACCAGGGAGAGCTTCAGACAAAGGAGCGTGGGTCCAGAATGGAGGGACCCTTCTACGCTCAAGGACTCTGACTCGATTGTGCAACAGCACAGGATCTTGGGTTTGTGTCCCAATGCATCAACACACAGCCGTGTGAGCAGAGGGACGACTCACAGAATAGTGGGGGATAGATTGCATATCCCTTTGATCCACCAATTGCCTCATAGAGGTCTTCACCTGCTTGGCACAAATGTAAACAACCACAATCATCGCCTCTTAAGGAGGACTTCAGACAGTTGCCTGGCCAAGTAACAGGCCAGGTCTTCCAGACTACATGGAGAATAGAAGTCCTACCTCAAGTGGTTTAAAAACCAAGCAGCAGCAAGCAAGTTCTTAAAGAACTGTAAGCAACTTAATGTACCTGAAATCAATCAAGTATCATCAGTACTCAGACAAACCAACAGTAAACAGCAAATGTTAATCAGTTAAACTGCACAGGCAACACAAGTTAATGCACACAAGTGCAAGCTATAAGCCCAAGCTCAAGCATCACAACCTACAAAACAAAGTCAAGTTAGTTTATAAACATCAACCAAACTCAATTCAAATTGCCTTGAAGCAATCTCCTTAAGCATTGTGCATTTCATCCTGAAAATCCAAACCAAATGTGAGAAACTAGACCACTAGGCCAAGCCTAGGGTCCAAAAGGGAGAAAAAAATCTAAACAGCAAGCCAAACCAATCCAAAATCAAATTAAAACAATTCAAAAGCAAATGCAATTGGTCCCATGCTTATACCATTCTCCATTATCATTTCATGACCAATTTAACACAAACTAGGTCAAACACAAAACCAAAAGTCCAAACAGAATGACTTCAATCAAAGGCATACCAAAACAATTCCAAAAATCCTCAAATAATTCACACCTAAACAGGACACAATCAACAAGTAGCATGTCAATTTTCAGCTCAATTGGACAAAAGAAACTAGGTCAATGAAAATCAAAAATCCAGACACAATTATGTAAGCCAATTCAAGACATCCAAGCAAGCATCCATTTCAATAATTCATAAAACAGTGACAACAATTAAGAAATGAATGGGACCAAAATATTGATGTCCCACAATGTGTCTACAATCAACATATCAAATTTCATCTTCATCCAATACCATATGAGAATTTCACAAGCAAAATGCCAACATGTGTCACATAAATTCACAAAATGAGCATACAGAGAAGAAAATTATCAATCAATTAGAAAACTCCATCAAAAATTCCAGCAAAAATCACATGTAATCTTGACATATCAATGATCATCCACACAAAAAATTGGAGCAATTCAACAATCCTAGGTCATGCAAATAAAATCAGAAAGTTGACCTAGCTTGGTGTGACACAAATTGTCACACCTTAATCCAAAAATTCATATCTAATCAACCAAGTATCCAAAAATTACAAACTCTACATGGAAATCACCATCAATGTGTCCAGAATGAGCACAAAAAATTTCAATCATTTCTTTAAATGTATGAGCATTTCATGAAGGATATGGTAAAATGTACAAAATTGTGACACATTCTACAAACCCTAAGCATTTTATTTTTCTACACATACAAAAAAATCCACAAAAACTATCATTAAATTCTACACATTCTCATGAGAATAACGCAAAACATTGCACTCAAATTGGATAAAAAATGAATGATCTATGATTTTTCTAAGTTCATGGCATAAATGGAAATGAAATGAAAAAGAAAATAGAATTATTATTTAATTTAATGCGCCAGTGACATTTTTGAAAATAAGCTGAAATCCATCAAAACGACGTCGTATCTAAACGCGGCAATGGAATGTTCCTATTGGCTAAAACCGGCGGCAAACACAATTCAAATGGCAAGGCAAACAGAAGCGGATCAAACAGCAACAATTCATCATCTTCCTCATCAATATTTTCCAGAAAAATGCAGAAAATCGAAAATCAACAAATCTCAATGAAAATCAACAAATGGATAACCATTGGAACCGTCTTCTAACCAGGATAACGAATATGTAAACGATTTGCCCTAATTCCTACTGTATCTCACGGATCGAGCAAAAACCTAAACACACATCCAACTTCAAAACGCAATTTCTTCCTCTACAGTTCACTAAATCAAAAACTACCTACATCATGATCATCTACATGGAAGGCACTACACAAAGCACATAACAATTGAAGGAATCATGATATTCGAAAACTCACCTTAAAGTGATGGCAGTGGTGATTCTTTGAGCTTCCACGAGTGATTCCTCAAAACAGATGCAGCACGATGATAGGGAAGGTGAATGCAAAAGATAGATTAGCTCAAGGTTGCTTCTATTGGAAGAAATTGCAAAATGCCATTGTTGAACCAAAGATGAACAGTCACGATCTTGACACTTTCTTGCTCCAAATTACCAAAACAGTTGAAGATGATGATCTATGGAAGAGGAAGCAACAAGAATTTCGTGAAATGATGAAGAATTGATGAAGTTTCAATGAATTTGGTTGATGAAGGTTCTTGATGAATTTTCACTTTTGGAGGGAAAAACAGTTACAAGCTTTTGTGAATTGTGATTATGTGTGCAATTCAGTTACAATTAGGATTAAATACTTCAGCTTAATCACCTTCTAATCACCAATTAACCAAAAATGAAATAATTAGCATAATGTCATTTTCTTAAGGCAAGGGCAAAATTGGTATTTCACATAGGGCTCTGTGACAGCTGTATGACAGCTCACACACTCTCCAAATACCAGTTGTGATGTATTGGCACTTGTCTCATGGCAATTGGCTTTGTAATTTTCATTTTCACTATGCTATGCCAAATTGTGTATTTTCAAGTACAATTCCAAAATGACTTAACCAAATATTGGACTTTGCAAGCTTATGACAGTTCAAACCATCTCTAATTGGCAAATGTGAGGTGTTGCAAAAACTCCCATGCCAAAATTCCAATTATTTCTCAACTTGGACCATAGATCTTGACTTTTTAACTGTACACTTGAAAATTGACCTTTTGCATTGACCATTTTTGATGAATTCCAATTATGCACCATGAAAGTACATGTCAAATGGAGTTTGCACATAAAAAGATCACTTAATTTGGACACTCCATGTGGAAGTTATGCCACTTTGATTATGGGTCTTTTTTGAAATTGAATGGACCATAACTTGCCAACCATACATGGGATTTTCAAGTTCTTGGACTTTTTGGAAAGGTGAGACCAAGATCTACAACTTTCATGTTGAACAAATTTTCATTTGAAGCTTCCTTGGACATGTAATTTTGAGGTCAAAAACTTTCCATTTTTGGAAACTTTCATTACAAGTCACTTTCTATTTTTGGCAACTTTTGTCCTGACTTTATTTTCTCCATTCTTGAGCTTTGACATGTCAAATAACACTTGTTCCAACATGAGTGAAGTGTATCCAACTCAATCCCTCCTCCAAATCCATTAAATCATGCACAGTTGACCACAGTTGACTTTTTCAACTGATAGATGAATTTGGCAATGCATAGATCAAACTGAGCTCCAATCTTGTGATGAAATGGCTCAAGGGTGAAACCCTAGCCTCCATAAGCTCAATAAAATCATGGAATGATCCCCATATCCATTGTAGACCCCATCTCCTTGCCATGCCCTGATTGGCCCAATGCAACTGATTAGGGTTGACCAGTGGTCAAAACCCTAATCTCAAGAAATATGCTTCAACACTTGATGATGACCAACCATGATGATGATGATGAATCATTTCAAACAAGATAATGACCAATCTCCTTGAGAATCACAAAACCCTAATTTGGACCTCCACATCCTCAGATGATTAATGACCAGTCCAAGGAAACCCCAGCATGCACATGACCTCTTCATCTCCTGATCAAGACTTGTGAGGATGACTTGCACAATGTAACCACATGATATGCAATATGCAATGCCTAATGACCTAAAAATGTTATGCAATATGTTAGCTAGTCCCAAGAGAGGAGGGCAAATTTTGAGGTGTTACAGCTGCCCCTATTCAATCCACTGTGAACCTGTCGATATGAATAGCCTCGGCTTTCAGATGATCAGGATGAAGAGTGATTGAATACCAAGAACAGACGAACAATTTGCACTCTGATCGGGAAAATAATTAACAATGCCTGTCAGAATCGGCGAAGAAACAATCTCTGAAACAAAAATCCGTCTGGAACGGAGAAAGTCGGCCTGAATCCCAAAATAGAAACGTCGACCTGGATACCAAAATAAATGATAACACAGGGATAACCATGGCTTGAACACCACGCATCCGTTGGGGATTATTATTTCTTTTTATGCTTTTCTTGAACCCCGAAATATTTTCTATAATCTCTCTTTTTTTGCCTTTTCTTGAACCCCAAAATTTCTTTTTGCGCAAATGATCCCGGATCACTGCATTTGAACCCCGTTCTCCTGTTTGCCAAAATAATGAACCCCATTCTCCAGTTTGAACCCCAGTCGCCTGACGATAACTTGCGATCGCCATTGTGAACCCCGCTCTCCAGAAAATGCCGCAACATCTCCCTTTCTCCATTTGAACCCCGTCTCCCGAAAATGTCTCCACATTTCCCTTTCTCCACTTGAACCCCGATCTCCAATTTCTTGTGATAATTCCGCTGGCAACGTCGGAAATAACACCAAACACCACTCTGATGGCGACATGTCAGCGGGTACACCTTCAACCAGCCACGGACCGATGACTGGGAAGAAACTCGACGTTTACTGGACATCGAACGATGATGTTTTACAGGACACCAAAGAAAACTCGACCAAGCATTAAACAATGACTGGGAGAAAACTCGATGTTTACTGGACATCGGACAATGATGTTGACGGGACATCGAACAAGGATGTTGACAGGACATCGAACAATGATGTTTACAGGCATCAAACAATGATGTTGACAGGACATCGAACAATGATGTTGACAGGCATCAAACAATGATGTTTACAGGCATCAAACAATGATGTTGACAGGCATCAAACAATGATGTTGACAGGCATAAAACAATGATGTTTACAGGCATCAAACAATGATGTTTACAGGCATCAAACAATGATGTTTACAGGCATCAAACAATGATGTTGACAGGCATCGAACAATGATGTTGACAGGACATCAAACAATGATGTTGACAGGACATCGAACAATGATGTTGACAGGACATCAAACAAGGATGTTGACAGGACATCAAACAAGGATCGACCAGACACTAAACAATGACTGGGAAATAACTCGACGTTTACTGGACATCGAATAATGATGTTGACAGGACATCGAACAATGATGTTGACAGGACATCAAACAATGATCGACCAGACACTAAACAATGACTGGGAAATAACTCGACGTTTACTGGACATCGAATAATGATGTTGACAGGACATCAAACAATGATGTTTACAGGACATCGAACAATGATGTTGACAGGACATCGAACAATGATGTTGACAGGACATCGAACAAGGATCGACCAGACACTAAACAATGACTGGGAAATAACTCGACGTTTACTGGACATCGAATGATGATGTTTACTGACACCAAAGAAAGCTCGACCAGACACTTACTGATGACTGGGAAATACTGTTGCTCCAAAATCCCGATGCTGAACTCCTCGGAGTATCGTCTTCACTGTCCGGCAAAACCAATCCTCAAGCGGTAACCACGGCTTGAATCGCGCTGATCGCGTAACGTCCTCTGATTTTATTTCCATCTCTGTCCGACGGAAACATTTCCTCCAATATCGCACTACTGGGGAACATTGCTGATCTGACGTCATGATGCTAAACTCCACAGAGTAACATCTTCGCTTTCTGGCACAACCACCTCTCAAACGGTAACCACGGCTTGAGACTAGCTCTATGCTTGCAACAATGATGCATGATCTTTTTCTGCGTAATGCTCCATACTTATGGAAATGCTACGCGATTTATTATTTTTTCTATGCAATATGCTATGCTTATTTACATGATGAATGCATAAAAAGTATCCCTCTCAGGGACTCTTCTGAAGAGCTCGAGACACTCTGCTGAGGAACTCGACATTGCTCCAACTCCACCCTGCTGGGGAATAGCACTGCTGTTGGGAAAAGGCCACCCTTGCTGGGGAATAGCACTGCTGTTGGGAAAAGGCCACCCTTGTTGGGGAAAACCTCCTTTGCACCCAATCTACCCGGGGAATGCTGGGGATAGGAACCACCAACACTCTGTGGGGATACATCGGTCTTTGACTTGCTGAGGATATCAATCCCGAACCTGCTTTGGGGAACCCTCACAGATACCTGCCGACTTCACCGGGGAAATGCTCACAGATAGCTCTGCTGGGAAACAGCCACCTCCAGGCCTGGCAACTGGGGAAGCATCGATCTAACACCTGCTGGGGATAACCATCCTGACCCTGCTAGGGAAGCGAATGCCACTCCGTTGGGGATTACCCATGCAATCCATAGATAGAATCAACTCAGCTGGGGATGCAGATATCAGTCCGCTACGGAAACTCATCCAATCCACTGGTAGGATGAACACTGCTGGAGATATATTTCATTGAAACCCGCTCCACTCGGGGAATAGCAACCTTCAGGCCTGGCTGCTGAGGAAACACCGTTTTAAACCCGCCGGGGATACTCATCCTGACTCAGCTAGGGGATACACAGACCTTTGGATCTGCTAGGGAGTTGGTCCTCTACTTCTGCTTGGGGACCTCGCTGGGGAAATGAGAAAAGTTGGTACAGAACACCCGTCGACTCGTCGAACCATGGTATCCACCTCCCAATCTCGCATCAGCTTTCCACTTTTGAGAACTCCCAGACTCGTCTGGACCTTTTCTGCTCCATCATCTTGTATTCCCAATCGCTTCGCGTTCGACGGAAAACGTACTCCTGGGATTTATACATACTTTTCAATTTTCCGACTTTGAAGAGTCTTCTTGATTAATTCCAAAGGTCGTCGTACGCCTCTCGTCGTCTCTTTACCGTTCTCTAACTTGCTTGTCCCTGGTCGGACTCCGCGGGGAATTTCTACAGACTTTCCAACCTTCCGACTTTGAAGAGTCTTCTTGATTAACATCAAGGATCGTCGTACATCTCAACGTCTTCTCGTCATCCCTTCATATTCATTTGTCCCTGATCGGACTCCCATGGGGATTTCTCTTGTCAAAGCTTCCACATCACAACCTGCAAGTGAGTGAAAATACCTAACAGTTCCTGCAAAACAAATCGTCAGATAAAACCGTGCCCCAGGCGTGTCAAGATTTCAACACTTGGGTCACTCAACCTTCCGAATAAGATTTCAAGCTTTCAATCTTATAAACATGCATTGGAAGGAACCTGTATGTCTTAAAATGCAAGATTCTTTATCAAAATAATCCGGATGTTTTTGCAATCAAAGCGGTAATGAAAAACAAAAAACAAAATTATTTGACTGAACATGCATTTTATTGATTGGAAAAGTGTGGCTCAAATTGAGCAATACAAAGGAAGCAATTCCTGAAAAGAGGTAATTGCGCACAAAAGGAAAAATCTATCCTAATGGCAATGTGAAACCCGTGATCTCACCAAGTTCCAACTCGGTTACACCCCATATGTCCTCAGACTCTCCGTGCTTTCTGCCTTCTGAACAAGACGTTTCTGATTGATCCCTACCGGGTATTATCCATGATGCTTTAACCAAAGCGCAAACGATCATGCTGGACGCAGTTGTTCGTTTCAATCCCTCTTTTGCCTGGACCGCCCTTTCGGGTTTTCAGTCCACCGGGATACCCATTTTTGCCCAAGTCGCCTTTTTAGGTTTTCGACTTGCCGGGTGTATAATTTTTTCATTTTTTATCCCTAATTTTTGCCCGAACCTTTCTTTCTGTTTTTGGTTCGCCGGGATGCCCATTTTTGCCTGGACTATTTTGTTCTTTTCGTCCAGCGGGTCTCTTTATACGAAGTATTTTTTAACTGCGTCCGCATTCACAGGGGATGGAAAATCCTCTCCATCCATGGTCGTTAACAACAAGGCTCCACCAGAGAAAACCTTCTTGACCACGAACGGACCTTCATAATTCGGTGTCCATTTGCCTCTCCGATCGTTTTGAGGAGGAAGGATCCTTTTCAGCACCATATCACCCACGTGATATACCCGAGGTCGCACCTTTCTGTCAAAAGCACGCTTCATCCGTTGTTGGTATAGCTGCCCATGACAGATGGCTGCTAGCCTCTTTTCCTCTATCAGGCTCAACTCTTCGTACCGAGTCCTTACCCATTCAGCCTCTTGCAACTTCACGTCCATCAGGACTCTCAAAGAGGGAATCTGGACCTCAACTGGTGACACGGCTTCCATCCCATACACGAGTGAGAAAGGAGTTGCCCCAGTAGATGTACCGAAGTTCGATACCCAGGATACCAGCTTCCTACTCAATCACACCGTCGGTGTATTCAAACGTTATCCGGGCAACGAAAGCTTATCCACCTTAACCTCCCCCTCAGACATCAGAATCCGTTCGGATTCAGGGTCAGGCCCCTCCTCCGGGATCGGTTACTCTCAATCTTTCGATCAGAGCACCTCGAGATGTCCTCATCAGGGAATCCAAACTTCATCGGTTGATAATCCTTAATGGGTTGCGGAGCGATGTAATCAGACAATACACCCCTTGATTGCTTTCTGAGAGTATCCCAAATCAGTCAACATTATTTTGCACTCTCACAACCCATCCGGTCGATGCTGGCTTCTCAAACACATACTCGATCGGATCCATCTCGGAAATCCACAAAGTGGTATGAACCAGCATAAACTGTCTCAGTCGGCGAGCAGCCTATGCCAAAGTACAGCAAGTTTTCTCGAACAGTGAATGTATTGTTTCACAGTCGGTAAACTTTTTGCTAAGGTAAATTGCATGCTCTTTTCGACAAGACTCGTCATGCCGACCCACTTCACCTCGTAGACCCCTCGAGGGCTGTCAAGTACCAGATTAACAATTGCTCCTTAGGGAAACATCAGAATCAGAGGCTCCTGCAACTTATTCTTTTATTTTTCAATGCCCCTTGGCAATCATTATTTCACCTGACTGTTTGAGTTTTTTTTTCTCACAGCTTGAATGGGTTCACACATGGCTGTTAGGTGAGATATGAACCATGACATGTAGTTCAATCTACCTAATAGACCACGAACCTCTTTTTCTATTCTCGGTTCAGGCATTTCTTTTGTTTTTTTTTTTTTTTTTTAGCAGGATCAACCTCGATTCCTCTCTTACAATGAACCCCAGCAGCTTACCGGCCTGCACTCTGATAGTGCACTTAATGAATTCAACCTCAGTTTGAATTATCTTATCCGGTCAAACGACTTGCCCCGGCCTGCCAGATGCCCCTCTTCTGTTTGGGACTTTGTTATCATGTCATAGCATTTGATTTCATGACGAATCATATCATGAAACAAAGTCACCATGGCTCTCTGATACAGGCACTGGCGTTCTGCTTCTTTAGAGGACAGTCTTCTCTCCATGGTAGCTTGCGCGCAACGACACCGATATCCGACCCTGGCATTTCCTGACACGACCAGGAGAAGGTATCCACATGTCCCTTCAACAGGACTACCATTCTGCTCTCGACTTGCCTCTGAAACGGCCCCAATTTCACTTCCTTCCTGACCTCGGTGGTGCTTGGAATAACAATCTCAATCTGCTCCGCATGCGGCTGAATCACCCTCTCCTCTTGTTTCAACAACCTGGCTAATTCCAGCAGATCACAATCTTCTTCGTCTTCTTCTTCAGCAAGATAGATTGGATTGTCGAAGTCATATGAGGTGTAACCAAATTGTTATCAACGAGATCCGGAGAATTACTTTTGAATTCGGAATGAGACAAATCAAAAAAAAGAGAAAAATGAAAATAAACATTGCCATTTTTATTTGTTTTTTAAACTGCAAAAATAAATGAAAAACAGGGAACACCGCTTTTTGACTGAAAAACATCCATTTATTTATGATGCAGAAATGTTGCAAATTATGAACATGAGGTGGCCCTTACAATGAACCAGTACGTGTCGGGCAACACGTACGGCTTTCATGCAGATAAAACTGAAAAACAAGAAATATTACTCTTCCAGATGAGTGGCAGTGCTGATTTTTCAGGCCTTCCAGCTTCCTGATACGCACGATTTTATCCACGATTCCAGTTCGCGGTCACTATCAATCTCTTCACCCACTGTATAGGCGTGATCTGAATCTAGCATTCCAGCACTGACAAAGGTGAACGACGGACGACGTCCTCTGTTCTGCTCAGACGAGTCTTGACCTGGATGATAACCAATCCCAAACATATCCGCCTTTGCCACAATGCATATGATCTGTCCCCAGCCTGGGATCCCTCCATTTCTCACCACTTCCACCGCCTGTTTGTAAGAAGAAATGGACGGCTTTTTCTCTTTCTCAACACCAACGGCATTTTTCACCTTGATGGTTTCAACTGCCAGACTGGGTGCTTTACACCTTACATCGTCCATTTCTACTTTCATCTTTCTCTGGACCGATTCCCCAATTACTACACACCCCTTTGTAGCGATGGCCGCACAACAATCATCAACACGAGGAAAAGCTCCATTTTTCGTCGGGCGTTTTGGGACCACAGACATGGGCATTCTTAACTGATCCTTCTCAGTCACCTCTATCCTTTTCTTGTCCTTCGACATCATCTCCACTTTTACAGGACCATGCCTTGTCACGGGGTTAGCACTATCATCTGTCATTGGTGCAAAGTTGATTGCCTTAGAATCTATCAAGTCTTGGACCAAATGCTTAAAAGCTTTGCAATCCTCAACATGATGTCCGGGTGCCCCAGCATGGAACTCACACCTGACATTCTCATCATAACTGGCAACCTTCTGATCCGGTTTCCCTGGAACCAAAATCCTTGGCTGCACCAACCCAATATCCTTCAACCTTTTAAACAGAGAGGCATAAGTCACAGGCGGCTTATCGAAATGATGATTTGTCGTCCTCCTTCTCACTTGGCCCACTGCTCTTTGCGTCCTCTGTTGAGGTGGTGGTTGCCGCTGTTGTGCAGATTGATTACTAGTAGG
The DNA here is from genome assembly GCF_024323335.1 of Lathyrus oleraceus. NCBI lineage: Eukaryota > Viridiplantae > Streptophyta > Magnoliopsida > Fabales > Fabaceae > Lathyrus > Lathyrus oleraceus. Next base: position 393,254,627 of record NC_066585.1, read on the forward strand.
GATTGTTACCGTATCAGCATATGGGTGATAACGATCCTTACCGCGTTCTCTTTTGGCCTGCACACCACCTGATCCAACTTCCTTCTCAAGATGACCATTGCCAGAGGGCTTCTTTGCTACAGAGCCAGAGGGATTTGTTACTTCGGATGACGGAGCCTTTCCCTGAACTTTCTCCTTAATCATCCAGCCCTCAATCCTTTCCAATCTCTCGGCCATGGCTTTCTGCCCCAAGGCAAGCCCTTGCACAACACTGAACAACTCCCTCACCATCTCTTTCAATTCGAGGATATCGTCGTTGGGAGGATCCATCAGTTTGGATTTGTTGCCCCCAGCAGGATATCTGAGCAAACGAGCTATGCGCACCGGTTGACACCTATAAAACAGCAAATGGGTTAATATGCATGAATGCAACATCTACCCATATGAGGAAGATTCCGTCCTTTGATTCTGGTTTCATCGAGACGGATAATATTTCACCAATAACATTCTGACATTCGGATGTCTCTCAACCAGATTCTCAATCCATAATACTCCCCATATGGCTAGATGTAGGTTCGATGCAGATGAATGCAAAATGAGAATGATGCAGATGTATGAATGCAATGCATTGCCATCCTCCAAGTCCTCTGATCATCTGTTGCTCTGAATCATAGCCCTGATCTCTGAACCGATCACAACCATCTGAAGTCTGGTTAACCACAAATCCGACTCAAGGGTCCCGAAATAAACGGGAGATACATCATCATCATCATCAAACCATCTCTGAGAAGATACCCATAACCATCTGAATCGGCCCGGGGAATCCTGAAATAAACGGATCCCCACTGATAAAATCGGCCCGGGGAATCCTGAAATAAACGGATCCCCACTGATAAATAACTCGGACAGCACTCCGGCGTCTCGGCAATAAATGGCCATAAATCCGACTTATAAATAGAACTCTGATCCACGGAACAAAAAAAATCACCATCTGAGTCACTATCTGAACATGCATCTGAAAGAATCACCCTCCCCTCACAGGTAAATTCTAATCAGGTCATCCTAAGGCGGATAATAGTCTCGACAATCGGGCAGAGATACTCAATGGGTTTGCCCTTTCGGGTGTGCCATTGTAGCTCTCCTGAGATCGTCTAAACCAAAGATCCGGGAAATGATCGGTCACCAGAGTCAACAGCTCAGATGAAGTAACTCAACCAAAGTGGAATACCCACAGAGGCAAGCACTATCAAATGAACCTCGTCCGGCTTGTGGTACATCATGCTGCCAGGCACATATTGACTTAACATGAAAGAGGCAACATGAGACCACACTAATCCTAGGTGTATACTTGGGCATGGGTTTTAGCCCCACTCAGAACACCCACCCCAAACAGAGGAAACACCTGCACAGAGGACGGCAACATGATAGTATGATGCATGCAAATATTTATGCAAATATATACACTGTTAGAATAATAAATGCAATAAATAAAGCAAGACAAGCAACCTAAACTATCCTAGAACGCTAGGAAAAACTCGCTTAGGGAAGATGGACCAGCACAGGTCAACATCTAATACTCCCCAGCAGAGTCGCCAGCTGTCGCATCCGCGAAAAACAACCGGCGGGCTGAAACAAAAACAACACAGAGCCGCCACTGCGCGTTATTTATCCCAAGATAGGGAAAGGAAACGCTCAGAGAAACCTGGAAAAGACGTGGTCTCGCGACCAAAGAGAAAGGGTAAGGGAGTCGGTTATGCAAGGGGAAGGTATTAGCACCCCTCACGTCCGTCGTACTCGACGGGATCCACATTCTAAGAAAAAAAAAGGTTGCTAAAACATCACACACACACATCGAAGACAACACAGGTGAGGTTAAGGGGAAGAGAGCTTGATAGGACGTCGCATCCTATGCCTACGTATCTCGTCTGGAACGAGAATCAGAGCTGCCGTAGTTCGGCTCACGCACGCCAAACAAGCAAACAAACACACCGGCAAACATGGAGCCTGAAGGCCAATCACTGGACTTACATCAGCATCCGAACCAAAACACACAAAAGGGCAAATGTGGAGCCCGACCGCCAATCACTGGACTTACGTCGGCATCCGAACCAAACACAAGATAACAAGCAAACACACACAAAAAGAAAAAAAAAGTGCCCGGAGAGACCTCGCACGGTCTCCTGCCTACATACCTCGTCTGGAACGAGGATCAGGGCGATGTAGTTCCCCTGAAAGGGAAAGAAAATCTAGCCAGAAACCAAGGGAAGACACACTACCAGGGAGCTGTACTCGAGCCTAGTGTTGTCATGCATCATTGCCCTACGTTGAGGTTTCTACCTACTTGCGCAACTGCAAGCTAATCCTATCCAGGAAGAAAGCAAGCATACAAGCATACAAGCAAACAGAGCAAACAAATATTCACAAAGCACACACTATAGCCAATCAAGTGAGGCTCAAACAATGGGTTTGACTGCCGAAGCAAGTCATCTGTACATGGGTAGTATTCGCTCTTAACCTTGCCATTGCGAGGCTAAGGTGAAGCAGATGAAAGGTGAGTGAAGATTAGACTTCACAGCTCTTATCCCTGACCAGGGAGAGCTTCAGACAAAGGAGCGTGGGTCCAGAATGGAGGGACCCTTCTACGCTCAAGGACTCTGACTCGATTGTGCAACAGCACAGGATCTTGGGTTTGTGTCCCAATGCATCAACACACAGCCGTGTGAGCAGAGGGACGACTCACAGAATAGTGGGGGATAGATTGCATATCCCTTTGATCCACCAATTGCCTCATAGAGGTCTTCACCTGCTTGGCACAAATGTAAACAACCACAATCATCGCCTCTTAAGGAGGACTTCAGACAGTTGCCTGGCCAAGTAACAGGCCAGGTCTTCCAGACTACATGGAGAATAGAAGTCCTACCTCAAGTGGTTTAAAAACCAAGCAGCAGCAAGCAAGTTCTTAAAGAACTGTAAGCAACTTAATGTACCTGAAATCAATCAAGTATCATCAGTACTCAGACAAACCAATAGTAAACAGCAAATGTTAATCAGTTAAACTGCACAGGCAACACAAGTTAATGCACACAAGTGCAAGCTATAAGCCCAAGCTCAAGCATCACAACCTACAAAACAAAGTCAAGTTAGTTTATAAACATCAACCAAACTCAATTCAAATTGCCTTGAAGCAATCTCCTTAAGCATTGTGCATTTCATCCTGAAAATCCAAACCAAATGTGAGAAACTAGACCACTAGGCCAAGCCTAGGGTCCAAAAGGGAGAAAAAAAATCTAAACAGCAAGCCAAACCAATCCAAAATCAAATTAAAACAATTCAAAAGCAAATGCAATTGGTCCCATGCTTATACCATTCTCCATTATCATTTCATGACCAATTTAACACAAACTAGGTCAAACACAAAACCAAAAGTCCAAACAGAATGACTTCAATCAAAGGCATACCAAAACAATTCCAAAAATCCTCAAATAATTCACACCTAAACAGGACACAATCAACAAGTAGCATGTCAATTTTCAGCTCAATTGGACAAAAGAAACTAGGTCAATGAAAATCAAAAATCCAGACACAATTATGTAAGCCAATTCAAGACATCCAAGCAAGCATCCATTTCAATAATTCATAAAACAGTGACAACAATTAAGAAATGAATGGGACCAAAATATTGATGTCCCACAATGTGTCTACAATCAACATATCAAATTTCATCTTCATCCAATACCATATGAGAATTTCACAAGCAAAATGCCAACATGTGTCACATAAATTCACAAAATGAGCATACAGAGAAGAAAATTATCAATCAATTAGAAAACTCCATCAAAAATTCCAGCAAAAATCACATGTAATCTTGACATATCAATGATCATCCACACAAAAAATTGGAGCAATTCAACAATCCTAGGTCATGCAAATAAAATCAGAAAGTTGACCTAGCTTGGTGTGACACAAATTGTCACACCTTAATCCAAAAATTCATATCTAATCAACCAAGTATCCAAAAGTTACAAACTCTACATGGAAATCACCATCAATGTGTCCAGAATGAGCACAAAAAATTTCAATCATTTCTTTAAATGTATGAGCATTTCATGAAGGATATGGTAAAATGTACAAAATTGTGACACATTCTACAAACCCTAAGCATTTTATTTTTCTACACATACAAAAAATCCACAAAAAATATCATTAAATTCTACACATTCTCATGAGAATAACGCAAAAAATTGCACTCAAATTGGATAAAAAATGAATGATCTATGATTTTTCTAAGTTCATGGCATAAAATGGAAATGAAATGAAAAAGAAAATAGAATTATTATTTAATTTAATGCGCCAGTGGCATTTTTGAAAATAAGCTGAAATCCATCAAAACGACGTCGTATCTAAACGCGGCAATGGAATGTTCCTATTGGCTAAAACCGGCGGCAAACACAATTCAAATGGCAAGGCAAACAGAAGCGGATCAAACAGCAACAATTCATCATCTTCCTCATCAATATTTTCCAGAAAAATGCAGAAAATCGAAAATCAACAAATCTCAATGAAAATCAACAAATGGATAACCATTGGAACCGTCTTCTAACCAGGATAACGAATATGTAAACGATTTGCCCTAATTCCTACTGTATCTCACGGATCGAGCAAAAACCTAAACACACATCCAACTTCAAAACGCAATTTCTTCCTCTACAGTTCACTAAATCAAAAACTACCTACATCATGATCATCTACATGGAAGGCACTACACAAAGCACATAACAATTGAAGGAATCATGATATTCGAAAACTCACCTTAAAGTGATGGCAGTGGTGATTCTTTGAGCTTCCACGAGTGATTCCTCAAAACAGATGCAGCACGATGATAGGGAAGGTGAATGCAAAAGATAGATTAGCTCAAGGTTGCTTCTATTGGAAGAAATTGCAAAATGCCATTGTTGAACCAAAGATGAACAGTCACGATCTTGACACTTTCTTGCTCCAAATTACCAAAACAGTTGAAGATGATGATCTATGGAAGAGGAAGCAACAAGAATTTCGTGAAATGATGAAGAATTGATGAAGTTTCAATGAATTTGGTTGATGAAGGTTCTTGATGAATTTTCACTTTTGGAGGGAAAAACAGTTACAAGCTTTTGTGAATTGTGATTATGTGTGCAATTCAGTTACAATTAGGATTAAATACTTCAGCTTAATCACCAATTAACCAAAAATGAAATAATTAGCATAATGTCATTTTCTTAAGGCAAGGGCAAAATTGGTATTTCACATAGGGCTCTGTGACAGCTGTATGACAGCTCACACACTCTCCAAATACCAGTTGTGATGTATTGGCACTTGTCTCATGGCAATTGGCTTTGTAATTTTCATTTTCACTATGCTATGCCAAATTGTGTATTTTCAAGTACAATTCCAAAATGACTTAACCAAATATTGGACTTTGCAAGCTTATGACAGTTCAAACCATCTCTAATTGGCAAATGTGAGGTGTTGCAAAAACTCCCATGCCAAAATTCCAATTATTTCTCAACTTGGACCATAGATCTTGACTTTTTAACTATACACTTGAAAATTGACCTTTTGCATTGACCATTTTTGATGAATTCCAATTATGCACCATGAAAGTACATGTCAAATGGAGTTTGCACATAAAAAGATCACTTAATTTGGACACTCCATGTGGAAGTTATGCCACTTTGATTATGGGTCTTTTTGAAATTGAATGGACCATAACTTGCCAACCATACATGGGATTTTCAAGTTCTTGGACTTTTTGGAAAGGTGAGACCAAGATCTACAACTTTCATGTTGAACAAATTTTCATTTGAAGCTTCCTTGGACATGTAATTTTGAGGTCAAAAACTTTCCATTTTTGGAAACTTTCATTACAAGTCACTTTCTATTTTTGGCAACTTTTGTCCTGACTTTATTTTCTCCATTCTTGAGCTTTGACATGTCAAATAACACTTGTTCCAACATGAGTGAAGTGTATCCAACTCAATCCCTCCTCCAAATCCATTAAATTATGCACAGTTGACCACAGTTGACTTTTTCAACTGATAGATGAATTTGGCAATGCATAGATCAAACTGAGCTCCAATCTTGTGATGAAATGGCTCAAGGGTGAAACCCTAGCCTCCATAAGCTCAATAAAATCATGGAATGATCCCCATATCCATTGTAGACCTCATCTCCTTGCCATGCCCTGATTGGCCCAATGCAACTGATTAGGGTTGACCAGTGGTCAAAACCCTAATCTCAAGAAATATGCTTCAACACTTGATGATGACCAACCATGATGATGATGATGAATCATTTCAAACAAGATAATGACCAATCTCCTTGAGAATCACAAAACCTTAATTTGGACCTCCACATCCTCAGATGATTAATGACCAGTCCAAGGAAACCCCAGCATGCACATGACCTCTTCATCTCCTTATCAAGACTTGTGAGGATGACTTGCACAATGTAACCACATGATATGCAATATGCAATGCCTAATGACCTAAAAATTTTATGCAATATGTTAGCTAGTCCCAAGAGAGGAGGGCAAATTTTGAGGTGTTACACTTATGCCTTTGCTTATTGGGTTTGACTGTTGATATTAACTGTTGGTTGTTTGTCTGAGTTGTATATTGATTTGTTTGATGTTTCCACAGGTACATTAGTTGCTTAAGTTCATTTTGAACTTGCTTTTGCTTGGTTGCTTAACCACTTAGGTATAACCTCTCTTCTTCATGTAGTCTGGAAGACCTGTCCTGTTATGTGGGCAGGCATCTGTCTGAAGTCCTCCTTAAGAGGCAATGCTTGTGATTGTTTACTCTTTGTGCCAAGCAGGAAAAGTCCTCTTATGAGGCAATTGGTAGATAAAAGAGATGTGTAGTCCATCTCCTACTATTCAGTGTGTCATCCCTTTGCTCACATAACATGTTGATGCATTGTGGATATTAACCCAAGATCTTATAGAGTCAAATCATTTGTGGAGAAGAGTTCCAACTTTCTGAACTCCCACACATTCTATTATTCAAAGCTCTCCCTGACCAGGGATAAGAGCTATGAGGCACACCCCTCATCTCCATTTCATCCGCTTCACCCTAACTCTCAATGTTAGGGTTAAGAGCACAACATACCCCATTCTAGTTGACTTTAAAGTCTAACCTTGCTTGAGCCTAATTGCTTGTATATAGTGTGTGCTAATTGACTTGTGTGTTTGCTTACTTGATTCATCTATGGATATCTGCTTGAGTGTGCCTTAGTGCATTTATCATCATCATGTCTATATCATTTCATAAACTTTGCTTTATAGCATTTTGCTTTGTCCATGGAGGAGACAAGCATAAGTCCATTACTTGGCAGTTGTTCCAATGATATGGTGTGAGACTAGTATATGTCCATTGATTGGCATCTGGTATCATGGTTTTGTTTGTGAGATTGGTATAAGTCCATTGATTGGCATCCGGTATCATTGTTTGTTTTAGGATATTGGTGTAAATCCATTGATTGGTATCCGGTATCCATTTTGTTTTGTGAGACTAGTATAAGTCCATTGATTGGCATCTGGTATCATTGTTTTGTTTTAGGAGATTGGTGTAAATCCATTGATTGGTATCCGGTATCCATGTTTGTTTTAGGAGATTGGTATAAGTCCATTGATTGGCCTCCGGTATCCATTTTTCATTTGCCATTGCATTGTTGCCTTACTCCAAAGGAATCACTTGAATCATCTACATATGATTTCAAGAGGTGAACATCTAAGAAGTTTTACACTCCCTCACCCACCCACCGTTTGTTTTAAACCTCCACTTGCATGTTAATCTCAACTTGAAAAATATTGTGCAAACATTCTCATCTCTTTTCAAATTAGAAACCTAGGCTTTAGGCCTTTGTTTTTTCAAAACTCCATTTCACAATACTTCTTTGAATTGAATTCCAATCATACTTTGACCATCTTTTGTGAATAAATCCTAATTGGTTAATCCAACTCATTCACTTATTTTGTGGCTTTGTCCATTCTTGTTAAGTTTTCATACATTAGCCATAGGTTTGATTTATCCTAGTTGGTTGATATTAATCTCACCTTCTTGTCCTTAGTGATTGAATTGTAAGACTTCCTTGCTTATTATAGGGTTAACCCCTCACTAGCAAGTTGAAGCTTTTCTCACATGGTGGACTTGTTGTTTGCATAAGGTTGAGTTTTCTCCCGTGGATAACGAAAGACCTTAGGGCTTTTGTTTAAAATGAACCCACTCATATTTTGGAAATCTTTTAGCTGAACTATGGCGTTTTGATCCTTACCTTCCATGGAAAGGTACGTAGGCAACGGGTTCATCCGTTCAAACACAAAAATAATAACTTGTATATTCTTTTCTCATCTTCCCAGTCATGTTTGCACAATAATATTTTCATAACAAATAACATTTCGTACAACAAGTGTGAAAAGGGCTCCCTAGGAGTACCTAGGACGTTTTGGGTGCCTAACACCTTCCCATTGCGTAATTAACCCCTTACCCAGATTCTCTGATCTTTTCATTAGTTTTGTATGTGTAAAACTTCTTAGGCTTTTGTTCACTTTCTAGCCAATCCTTTGGATAAATAAAAGTGCGGTGGCGACTCGATTCTTTGTATGCTTTGCTTTTGATTTAGTCAATAAATCATAAAGTGACGAATACACCGCTACAGAAAAGTGGCGACTCTGCTGGGGATAACATTAGACCTTCCTTGGTGGTTTTGCCTACTTTTCACCCTTGTTGTATGATATTGTTTATGTGTTATTTGACATATTTTTGTACAATTTGGGATTACTGTATTGATTGTAATGTTTGAATTGCTTGATATACAATTGCTGTTTGCTTTGGTGGTCTCTGTGAGATGAGTTCTATACCCGAACTCGAGTGCACTCTAGGATAGGAGAATGGCATAGTCTTGTCGACTTGTGTGGAGTATTCCTTAACAAGTTGACTTGCGAGCCCATTCACTTGGTGGAGGTCATGTTGGATTAATAATGTCACACAAGTTATTTGTGGTTAGGCATTATTCTTTCAATCATGTGCCTTAGAAGCCAAGGACCGTAGTTTACCAAGCCCATCTTGGCCTATTTTAGGACGTAGTGCGGAGGTCGTTCAGATGTCAGGTCTGATGCGATTGTTACGCGATATTACACTCATAAGAGTCTCTCTTGAGAATATTTTTGGAATATGAGTATTTGTATCTCCGATAATATTCGAAAGATGGGATGATGACTATGGGAACCTCTGGTAGAACATGCTCGGCAGGTTTAAACTCTAGTACACTCCCTTTGGGTGGTTCTTAACCGAGACTCCATGCTCGTGACTCTCAACAAACCCGTGATTCATGGTTGAGTCGTTCAGACATCCTTAATATCAATGGAACTTGGGTGTCGATAAGGTGAAAACCATAATCCACCAAAATGGATGATTGATATTAAGGATGATTGAGCCGGTTCATGTATTGTTAATATCAATGGAACTTGGGTGTTGATAAGGTGAAAACCATAATCCACCAAAATGGATGATTGATATTAAGGATACTATGAGCTTTCCCATGACCTTTGTCTGGTGTGATTTGCTTGATCCTTGAGTGTGATTGTTGCATTCATGCATTCATGCATTCATCTGCATTCATGTCATCAGAAAAATCAGAAAATTTTCAAGGAACTTAAAGGGTTTATTTGCAAAATTTTCAGACATGGAAAGACCAAAAAGGCATACAAAGAAGTACAGCTTTAGACAGCCCGATGTGAAAGAGTTAAGGAATCTGACATTCTATGTATTAGATCCCTTGGGTTTCAAAGCTCGTTATGGGAAGCTTCTGCCTCTATTGACTACTCAGGTTGACGAAGGGTTGATGAGTACTTTAGCTCAGTTCTATGATCCTCTGTATCACTGCTTCTCATTTTTGGATTTCCAGTTGTTTCCTACGCTTGAGGAGTATGCTCATCTTATTGGGATCCCGATTCTGGATCAGGTGCCGTTCAGTGGCTTGGAGAGTATTCCTACTTCTCGAGAGATCGCAGACTTGTTGCACATAGATGAATCCCTGATTGAGGCGCATATGACTACCAAAGGTGGAATTCAGGGTCTTCCTTCCGATTTCCTCATCGCTCAAGCTACTGTTTATGGGAAGGCCAGGAGTGAGGATGCCTTTGAGGCTTTATTTGTGCTGCTCATCTATGGTTTGGTATTGTTCCTCAACATCGACAAATTTGTGGATGTGAACGCCATTAGGATCTTTTCAGTTCTTAATCTCGTTCCGACTCTGTTGGGTGATACCTATTTCTCTTTGCATCTGAGGAATGCAAAGGGTGGAGGAGCTATTGTGTACTGTTTGCCTCTGCTGTATAAGTGGTTTATTTCTCACTTACCGCAGACGGTCGCTTTCAAGGAGAACAAGGGATGTCTACGGTGGTCTCAGAGACTCATGTCTCTCACTAATGATGATATCTCTTGGTATGATCGTGTGTATGATACTGTTCAGATCATTGATTATTGTGGTGAATTCCCTAATGTGCCTCTTCTTGGTACATGTGGTGGGATCAACTACAATCCTATCTTAGCACGTCGTCAGCTTGGGTTCCCCCTAAAGGATAAACCTCATAACATTCTGTTAGAAGGTGTATTCTTTCAGGAGGGTAAAGATCCCCAAGGCCTGAAAGCCAGATTTGTCCGCGCTTGGCGCAAGATTCAGAAGAAGGGTAGAAATGAATTGGGTCTGAAGAACTGCATAGCTTTGGAGCCTTATACTTCTTGGGTCAGACAGAGAGCTTCTGAGTATCTGATGTCGTACGATTATCCGAGACCTACACCGTTGGTTGTGGTCGGACCTTCAACCCTCCCTAACCAAGGTGTAGAGGAGTTGAGAGAAGAAGACCTTTCACGTGCTTGGATCCGTGAAAGAAAGGAGTTGCTCCATCAGCTTAAGGAGAAGGACGCTCTGATTGAGTTTCTCGAGCATCAGGTGATAGATGATCCGAATGATACTTGGACTTCTCTGCTTCCTCAGTCTTCCAAGTTCTGGAAGAGGAAGTATGATCGACTCGCTAAGGAGAAAGCGGATATGGAAGCAGCATATGAGAGAGAGATCAAGAAGCTTTGTGCATCTCGTCTTCCAGCATCCCGAGCTTCTAGGGATCCATAGGATGTTTATTTTCCTTTCCCCTTGTAATAATCAAAAATGTTGTACTTCTTTGTTCAAATAAATATATTTGATGAGATATCTTCCATATGCTATTAAATGCTTAAAAATTCAAATTTGCAAATAAATGCCCTAAAAGTTCCTTGAAAATAAAAACAAAGCATATGCACAAGCATTGCATGCATCATCTTGCATAAGCAGGTGTTGTTCTGGTCTTCTTGTCTGTGGCCTAACTCTGTGCTCTTCATTTATTTTGAAGACAAGCTGACTCACCGGTACTATACCAGAGCCAATTCTGCTAGAGTGATGGATCAATTGGAACAAGAGAACAGAGAGCTGAAGGAAGAGGTCGCTCGTTTGAGTGCTCTGATGGAGCAGTTTCTGTTTGCTCAAAACCAACCTTCTCCACCTCCTGCAACTCCTCCCCAGAGGACGGTTATATCTGAAGTCGTTGCTCCGACTGTGCCAGCTGCCAGTGCTCATTTCATGCCTAATGCCATGCCAGCCGGGTTTCCGTGGGGTATGCCTCCTGGTTTCATGCCAGATATTCCAGCTCCTACTTTTGCTTCCATGTCGGCATCTAGCCCGGTCCTTGCTATGCCTCCTCCTGTCGTGCATACCATTCCCAGGGTAGACGACACCATCTATCATTCTGAGTCGTCTGAGGGCCCAGATGTTAATGAGAAGATGGATGCAATGAATGACCAATTCCTCGAGCTCCGTAAGGAATTGAAGACCCTCCGAGGGAAAGATCTGTTTGGCAAGTCTGTTGCCGAGTTATGCCTGGTTCCCGGTGTTAAGATTCCGATCAAGTTCAAAGTCCCTGACTTTGAGAAATATAAGGGGAACACCTGCCCGCTCGCTCACCTGGTCATGTACGCCAGGAAAATGTCTACTCAGACAGATAATGATCAGCTTCTGATCCATTATTTTCAGGATAGTTTGTCCGGTGCGGCTCTTCGTTGGTATATGAGCCTTGATAGCGCAAACATTCGATCCTTCAACGATCTTGGCCGTGATCAACTCAGGGCCATGTCCCAGAAGGATAAGGAGACATTTAAGGAATACGCCCAGAGGTGGCGAGAGTTAGCAGCTCAGATTACTCCTCCGCTGGAAGAGAAGGAGATGACTAAGATCTTTTTGAAGACTCTTAGTTCATTTTATTATGAGCGGATGGTTGCGAGTGCTCCCTCTGGTTTCACCGAAATGGTGAACATGGGGATGCGTTTGGAGGAAGGTGTCCGTGAAGGACGATTGGCTAAGGATGAGAGCTCTTCTAAACGGTATGGGGCGTTTAAGAAGAAAGATGGGGAGGCACATGTTGTGCAATCCCATGTTAAACCAAGAAGACCCTCTGTTAAGAGGAAGCCCGTGCGTCATCAGCACCAGGTGGCTCATATAGCACCTGTTTTCAGAGATAATGCTCAGCAGTATCAGCAACATCATCAGCATCAGCAACAACCTCAGTATCAACAGCAATATCGTCCACAGCAACAGGCTTACCAGCCTCGTGGCAGCACCAGTAATCAGGCTAATCTGAATTATGATAGGAAGAAGATCAGTTTCGATCCAATTCCTATGTCATATGCTGAATGATATCCTTCCTTATTGGAGAGGAAACTAGTTACTCCCAGAGAGCCTCCGGCTGTGCCTGCTAACCCGCAGTGGTGGTACAAGCCAGACCAACATTGTGTTTATCATTCCGGTGCTCCGGGTCACAATATTGAGAACTGCTATCCATTGAAGACTAAGGTTCAAGACCTTATCAGATGCGGCATTCTGAGCTTTGAGGACTCAGGCCCGAATGTTACGAAGAACCCATTGCCCGAGCATGGGAAATCAATGAACATGGTCCAGGGTTGCCCTGGCAAGTATAAAGTCAAATATGTGAGCCATATTCGACAGTCATTGGTCGAGTTGCATCGTCTGTTGTGTCAGTACAGTCATATGAAGCACGACCATGACAGATGCCGCATCTGTTCTGTTAATAGATTGGGTTGTCGCCAAGTGCGAAGAGAGCTTCAAGAGTTGTTGGATGAGGGTACCATTAAGATTCTGCAGAATCGAAATGTAGATGAAGACGAACCAGAAGTGAATGTGATTTCCCCTGTGTTCAAATTGCCCGAGCCTGTTGTCATCTGTTACGATGGTAGCAAGCCGAAGGTTTCTCCTTCATTGGTAATCAAGCCTGCAAGCCCTGTGCCTTATTCTTCGGATAAAGCTATTCCGTTCCGGTACAATCCAATTGTTGTGGAAGATGGGAAAGAAGTGTCGTTGCCTTCTACTTCTGTGTTAATATTGCAGACGTGGGCGGATTGACCCGTAGTGGTCGTGTGTTTTCTGCACCGAAGCCTCAGGCTAGAGCTGTTGTTTCTGATTCTGTTGAGCGCCCGGTTGGGACTGCTGTGAATGTTCAGAATCCGGCACTTGCTGTTGCCAAACCCTCCTCTGTACAAAAGACTCCTGTTTATTCTGTTGGCCCGAGTGGCATTGTGAATGAAGAATGTGATGAGATGTTGAGGCTCATCAAGAAGAGTGAGTACAATGTTGTAGACCAGCTTCTACAAACGCCGTCCAAGATCTCCGTGCTATCTTTACTTCTGAATTCAGAACCCCATAGGGAGGCTCTGCAGAAAGTTTTGGACCTGGCTTATGTCGATCATGATGTCACAATTGAACAGTTTGATAGTATCGTTGCAAACATTACTGCTTGCAACACTTTGAGTTTCTATGACGCTGATCTCCCTGAGGAGGGAAGAGACTACAACATGGCTTTACATATATCCATGAATTGCAAGACCGATGCCATGTCCAACATGCTGGTGGACACTGGGTCATCTTTGAATGTATTGCCGAAGACCACACTCTCTCGATTGTCGTATCAGGGGCCTCCCATGAGGCAGAATGGTGTTGTTGTGAAGGCTTTTGATGGGTCGCGTAAGACCGTGATTGGGGAAGTTGATCTCCCAATCAAGATTGGACCAAGTGATTTCCAAGTTACTTTCCAGGTAATGGACATCCACCCATCATATAGCTGTCTCCTTGGTAGACCATGGATTCACGAGGCTGGCGCCGTGACATCCACCCTACACCAGAAGCTGAAATTCGTCAAGAATAAGAAACTGGTTGTGGTAGGGGGAGAAAAGGCTCTCCTGGTTAGCCACTTGTCTTCTTTCTCATATATTGATGCTGAGGATGAAGTTGGAACGCCTTTCCAAGCTTTATCTATTGCTGAACCAATTGAGAAGAAGTCTCCTTCATTTGCTTCCTACCGTGATGTGAAACTGGCCATTGAATGTGGTGCAGTTGCTGGGTTGGGGAAGATGATCGAGCTTGAAGACAATAAATCCCGAGCTGGCATTGGCTTTTCTTCTGGGGCATTTAACGAGCAAGGGTTGTTCAAGAGTGGAGGTTTCATCCATGCTGATCAAGCTGAAGAAGCTGTTGCTATCTTGGAAGAGGATGCAGAGGATTTGAGCAACTTCATCATACCTGGTGGTGTCTGCCACAATTGGGTTGTTGTAGATGTTCCTACAGTCATTCATAGATCAGAGTAATGGTTCACTTTGTTCAAAACCCTTTTCCCATGCCAAAAGGAGAAGTGATGACATCGTTAGCAGCATTTATACAATGATATTTCATTCAATTAATGCATTGTTAAACATTTGTTTTTCCATTTGTTTTCACTTTTTGCTTTTGCATGAAATCAGTGATCACAAAAAACCCATAAAAACAAGAATAAAAGCAATCTTTTCATCTGCATAATGATTTGCTTGTTTAAATTCTGAAGTTTTTTATTATCCAAAATCATTATGCAGGTTGATTCTAAAACCCATTGAACATAATGATCCAACGCCATCTCCCAATTTTGAATTCCCTGTATTTGAGGCAGAGGAAGATGATGTTGAAGGGATTCCTGATGAGATTACCCGTCTCCTTGAGCACGAGAAGAAGATCATTCAGCCGCATCTCGAGGATCTGGAAACAGTCAACTTGGGGTCTGAAGATTGTGTTCGTATGGTGAAGATTGGGGCACTTCTTGAAGAGTCTGTCAAGAAGGGTTGATCAGTTTGCTACGAGAATATTCAGATATCTTTGCCTGGTCGTATGAAGACATGCCGGGTCTAGATACAGATATTGTGCAACATTTCCTGCCTTTGAAGCCTGAGTGCGTGCCTGTGAAGCAGAAGCTCAGAAGAACTCATCCAGATATGGCAGTGAAGATCAAAGAGGAAGTTCAAAGCAAATTGATGCGGGGTTTCTGGTGACTTCTACATATCCTCAATGGGTGGCCAATATTGTGCCTGTGCCTAAGAAAGACAGAAAAGTCCGTATGTGTGTTGATTATAGAGATTTGAATAAAGCTAGTCCGAAAGATGATTTTCCTCTACCACACATTGATATGTTGGTAGACAATACAGCTAAATTCAAAGTCTTTTCCTTTATGGACGGATTTTCCGGTTATAATCAAATCAAGATGGCACCCGAGGATATGGAGAAGACAACATTCATCACACCTTGGGGATTATTCTGTTATCGAGTGATGCCCTTCGGTTTGAAGAACGTCGGAGCCACGTATCAACGAGCTATGACTACCTTGTTTCATGATATGATGCACAAGGAGATAGAGGTCTATGTTGATGATATGATTGCTAAGTCCCGAACGGAAGTTGAACATGTTGTGCATTTGTTGAAGCTTTTTCAGCGTTTGAGGAAGTTTAGACTTCGCCTGAATCCGAACAAATGTACATTTGGAGTCCGTTCCGGCAAGTTGTTGGGTTTTGTAGTAGAGAGGTATTGAGGTTGATCCTGCAAAGGTCAAAGCAATACAAGAGATGCCTGCGCCCAAAACTGAGAAGCAAGTCCAAGGTTTTCTTGGCCGCTTGAACTATATTTCCAGATTTATATCCCACATGACTGCCACATGTGCGCCGATATTCAAGCTCCTCCAGAAAGATCAGTCTCATGATTGGACCGAGGATTGCCAGAAAGCTTTCGACAGTATCAAAGAGTATCTGTCTGAACCTCCGATCTTTTCTCCGCCTGTGGAAGGAAGACCTCTGATTATGTATTTAACTGTTCTTGAAGACTCGATGGGTTGTGTACTCGGTCAGCAAGATGAATCAGGGAAGAAAGAATTTGCTATCTACTACCTCAGTAAGAAGTTTACTGATTGTAAGTCTTGATACTCTATGCTTGAGAAGACGTGTTGTGCTTTGGCTTGGGCTGCTAAGCGTTTGCGCCAGTACATGATAAATCATACAACTTGGTTGATATCCAGAATGGATCCAATCAAGTATATTTTCGAGAAGCCTGCTTTAACTGGGAGGATTGCCCGTTGGCAGATGTTGTTGTCTGAGTATGATATCGAGTATCGAGCTCAGAAAGCTATCAAAGGTAGTATCTTGGCTGACCATTTAGCGCACCAGCCGATTGAAGATCATCAGTCTGTTCAGTACGACTTCCCAGATGAGGAGATTCTGTATTTGAAAATGAAAGATTGTGATGAGCCTACACTTGACGAAGGTCCAGAACCTGGTTCCAAATGGACGATGGTGTTTGATGGCGATGTGAATCAGTACGGAAATGGTATTGGGGCAGTAATCATTACTCCTCATGGCACACATATTCCGTTTACAGCAAGGCTAACTTTCAAATGCACGAATAATATGGCTGAGTATGAGGCCTGTATTATGGGATTAGAAGAATGTATTGATTTGAGAATCAAGCATCTTGACGTGTATGGTGATTCGGCCCTGGTTGTCAATCAGATCAAGGGTGAGTGGGAGACGAATCAGCCAGGTCTCATTCCATATAGAGATTATGCGAGGAGGATTTCGACGTTCTTTACAGAAGTTGACTTTCATCGTATTCCTCGAGAGGATAATCGGATGGCAGACGCTCTTGCTACGCTTACGTCGATGATTGTGGTCAAGTATTGGAATGAAGTTTCTAACATTGCCATGATGCGCTTGGATAGACCAGCTCACGTGTTTGCAGTTGAAGAAGTGAATGATGACAAGCCTTGGTATTTTGATATCAAGAATTTCCTCCAGAACCAGGTCTACCCGCCTGGGGCATCTGTGAAAGATAGGAAAACTTTGAGAAGGTTGTCAGGCAGTTTCTACCTCAGTGGTGAAGTGCTGTATAAGAGAAATTTTGACATGGTTTTGCTCAGATGCGTGGATAGACACGAAGCAAACCTGTTGATGACTGAGGTCCATGAGGGTTCATTTGGTACTCATTCCAATGGACATGCCATGGCTAGAAAGATGTTGAGAGCAGGCTACTATTGGCTGACAATGGAGTCTGACTGCTGCAAATATGTGAAGAAATGCCACAAGTGTCAGATTTACGCGGATAAGATTCATATTCCTCCGACACTTCTGAATGTGATTTCATCACCATGGCCTTTCTCTATGTGGGGAATCGACATGATCGGCATGATTGAACCGAAAGCGTCCAACGGACACAGGTTTATTCTCGTAGCAATTGACTACTTCACCAAATGGGTTGAAGCCGCTTCGTATGCGAATGTGACCAGGCAGGTGGTTGTGAAGTTTATCAAGAACCAGCTGATTTGCCGTTATGGTGTGCCAGATAAGATCATTACTGATAATGGATCTAATCTGAATAATAAGATGATGGATGAGTTGTGCGCTGAGTTCAAGATTGCACACCATAATTCCTCTCCCTACAGACCTAAGATGAATGGGGCTGTTGAAGCTGCTAATAAGAATATCAAGAAGATTATCCAGAAGATGACAGTTACGTACAAAGATTGGCATGAGATGCTGCCATTTGCTTTGCATGGTTATCGTACATCTGTCCGCACTTCAACAGGGGCAACCCCTTTCTCTCTTGTTTACGGCATGGAGGTTGTTCTCCCAGTAGAGGTGGAGATCCCATCAATGAGAGTCTTGATGGAAGCCAAGTTGACTGATGCTGAATGGATTCAGAGTCGTTATGACCAGCTAAATTTGATTGAAGAGAAGCGATTGACTGCCATGTGCCATGGTCAGTTATATCAGCAGAGAATGAAGAAAGCATTCGATAAGAAGGTCAAGCCTCGTGTGTTCCGAGAAGGTGACCTCGTGCTCAAGAAAGTTTTGTCTTTCGCGCCCGATTCCAGGGGCAAGTGGACTCCAAACTATGAGGGTCCATATGTTGTTAAGAGAGCCTTTTCAGGCGGAGCTTTGATGCTTACAACAATGGATGGGGAGGATTTCACTCGTCCTGTGAATTCAGATGCAGTCAAGAAATACTTTGCCTAAAAAAAAGTAAAGAGAAAAACATAATAGCTCGCTAAGTTGAAAACCCGAAAGGGCGGCTTAGGCAAAAATGAGCGTCTCGGTGGAGAACCCGCAAGGGTGATCCAGGCAAAAGTTAGAGACATGAAAAAAGAAAATTTGCATCCCGCTAGATTGAGTACTTCACCCTGGGGCAATCTAGGCAAAAATTAGGGATTTGGCAAGTAACTGCATCCTGACAAGACTTTCTGTTCCACAGCTGTCTTTTCGTCAGAGGTTCTCGATTCGTCGTCAACTGAAGCTTCGAATACATCAAGATTCAAATTGGTAGAGAAAGGATCATTATGTTCAATGTAACCCTCTTCCAATATATATCACTGATTTCAAATTTGTACAGATCTATGGAGTCTTGCCATTCGCAGGCTACCATTCCATCAAATCAATTTGAGCTTTTTATCCAATTATTTGCACTCTTATTTGTTTCAATTCAACAAATGTTTTGCATGTTTTAATTGATAAAATGTCATTGTTTTAAACAAGTAAATTTTTCAAACTATTGTTTTAAACAAAGTGAACATTCACAATGATGAAAGGATACTTAAGAATTTCTCAGTGCTCTCCCAAGGGTGGCATGATTTCCAACAGGTAAGACATTTGTTCATATTCCTGGCATGGTTGTATCCTCTTTCTCCAGATTGTTATTGGGGTTGTTCCCCAAGTAGAGCTTTTGTTGGGTTTGTTCCCCAAGCAGAGTGTTGTTAGGACTTCATAGTCCTCTCCAACAGTTTCTCTCCCCAGCATGGTTGCTTTCCTTTGGAAGATTCGGTAGTAGGTGGTTTGAGACCCTAGTACCCCATCACTCTCCCCAGTGCAGTCGCCAGCGGAGTTGTTGCTTCTCTCCTCAGCACTGTCGCCAGGGTTGTTGATATGATATACTGCATTTGATGCTATATCTCCCCATCGGAGTGCTTGTTGAGGTTTTACCTCTTATCCCTTCAGCAGAGCAGTGTTTATTTTCCTCCTCGACAGTTTTGAGTGTATTCTTGGAAGGTTCAGCATTTGGTGGTTGATCCCCAGCTTTCCTCCTCATCCCAGGTGGATTCCCCCAGTGACGCCAGTAGATTTGTGGTATGGTGGATCTTAGCTGTGATTTCCCCAGAGTCCCCGCCAGTAGATTTGTGGTATGGTGGATTTTATCTGTGAAGTTTCCTGCAGAAGTTTTGTGCTTTCCCTGCAGAATCCTCAAAGGAGTTGGTATCCCCAACAGAGTCAGGATCCCCTCCGGAGTTGTTTTCCCCAGTTGGGTCGGTTGGTGACCTATCATCCAGAGATTTGGTTGATTTCCTGATGCTTTTGATCCCTAGTAGAGTGGCTTGTTGCAGAAACTACTTGTGTGATCTATTCTTTCCTCAGTGGGTGTATTCCCCAATGGAATGGCTGACATTATTCCCAGTAGAGTTGCTTGTGCAGTTAGATTCTACATGGATGATCTAATCTCCCTTTGTGGGTTGTTCCCCAGCGGAGTTATTTGGAATTGCTTTCATGGCAGTTCTCGCCTGAGCAGTGAACTCTTATTTCCCAGTTGATACTGAGAATCCCCCTGCAGATATCTCGGGATATCTCCTGTTTCCCCAACAGATTTGTCTTTGTGGCTGTTTATGCCTGTTGTGACTTTCTGTACTCCAGTTGGGTTGATTGTTGATCCATCACTCAGAGATTTTGTGATTCTTTGATATCTCGGATCTTTTGCCTTCCCGCAGATCTTTGCTTTTCAGCATGTGGATCTCCAGCAGATTGGCTTTCCAGTTGGTTTTTCCCCTGGAAATGTAGTATCGGGTGTTTGATTCCTGGGCCTGTTTGTGTTAGATATGTCTGTTTTGTCAGCATTCATCAAACATAAATCATGCATATTCATGCATAATCATAAACATTCAGATATTCATGTTGCATTTTTTGCCATATATCTCTTGTTTGTTGTCTCCTGCTATGGGTGATATAGATCTCCAGTAGATCTTCCCAAGCAGATGTCGGGTGTTTAATCTCTCAATATAGAAGTCCGCCCCATAAGCAGAAAGTGTCTGTCTTTCCTTCTGCAGTTCCCCACTGAGATATATCCTCGTGGATGACGGTTTCTTCCGTTTCCTCCCAGCACATATATCAGGATGGATTTTCCTATTGAGTTATATCCTCATAGGACGAGTCTTAATTCAGTCTGTCTTTTCGGATCAATCCCGAATTGGCTATTTGTCAACTGTTTCTCGTGCTTCCCTGTGGAATAAATGAATGAATTGCCCAGTAACCGGCAATAATTCTTTTATCCCCAGCGGATTTTTTGGGCCTCTACCCTTATACCGGTAGTTGTAAGTCCTATGTTCCCTCTTCTTGGCGGAATTTGTGGTTATATACCTTTTATTCCTCAGCAAGAGTTTGTTGGTTTTCTACCCAGTATTCGGTAGTCGTAAATCCTATTTTTCTGCTCTTCAGCAGTTTGTGGTTTGTTATAAACCCTATTTTGTTTCCTGTGCGGAATTGTAATTCTTTCATTCCCACGCGGAGTTGTTTGGTTTTCTACCCCGTATTCGGTAGATGTAAACCCTATCTTTTTATCCTCATCAGAGTTGTTGGCTACTACCCAGTATTCGGTAGTTGTAGGTCCCATCTCTTTTCCCCTAGCAGAGGTAACCTGTATGGTTCGTTCTGGTTGGTGGTGGATTTTGTGGTCTTCTACCCAGTATTCGGTAGTTGTAAATCCTATGTTGTTGTGGTTTTATTCCCAACGGAGTCTGTGCTTTTTGCGGATAGTTGTCGGATGCTAGCAACCCTATCCCCAGCCAGAGTTTTGGTCTTCTACCCCGTATTCGGTAGTTGTAAACCCTAATTTCTCCCCTTTGCAGAGTTAACCTTGTTGTTCATCCTAACCGATGATGGTTACTCTTTGTGGTTATCTTCATCCAGTATTCGATGTTGATATTCCTCCCTTGCTTCTGGATAATTGCCTTTTGCTAGCAATTGTATCCCCAGCAAATCTTCTTCTGGATAATTACCGTTTGCCTGCTATTTTATCCCCTTTGAAGTCGCCAGCAAGTCCTTGCGGATAATTGTTGTTTATGCAATTCATCCTCGGCGGGTCTTCTTTCATTTACCCTTTTGCTTGGTAATGATTGTTGCTCCCTTTGATTGGTCATCATTATATATCTAGTTTGGTATCTCGATGCCTTTCTTTTCGGTCGATTTATCCTTTATTAACCTTGTAACCGGTTGTGGATAATCTTCCATGCGAGTATGTTATCCACGTTCTGACGGTAATGGATAATATATCTCATGCACTCTTCAGTCGAAACCTGTTGTGTTTCCCCAGTCGAGTAAGATTCGTGTTCCTTTTGCGGAATCGAATATTTGTTTCTTGGATAATTGTCGGATGCTTGCAATTTATCCTCTGTGAGTTATCTTTCGTTTACCCTGTTGTTGTGGTAACGATTGTCTCTCTTTTTGGTTGATCACCTATTATATACCCAGTAACCGGTATCTCTGGTGTCTCTTCCTTTTCGAGTATATTATTCACGTTCTGACGGTAATGAATAATATATCTCATTCGCTCTTTGGTTGGAATCCTTTGTTGATTTTCCCCAGCGGAGTAAGATTCGTATTCTTTGTAGAATCGAATATCGATCCTTTAACAAGTTTGTGTTTTGGATGATGAGTGTCTTGGCATATATACCAATTCACGTTTTCGGTAGGTCACCTATTATATACCCAGTAGCCAGTATCTCTGGTGTTTCCTTCCATGCGAGTATATTGTCTATGTTCTGACGGTAATAGATAATATATCTCATGCGAGTATACTATCCACGTTCTGACGGTAATGGATATTATATCTCATGCGCTCTTTGGGTTTGTTTCCCCAGTTGAGTAAGATTCGTTTTCCTGTTGTGGATTCGAATGTCCATCCTGTAAGTCGATTTGCTTTTTCAAGCCCTCCTTTCGGATGATGAGTGTTTTGGCATATATACCAATTCACGCTTTGGTCGGTCACCTATTATATACCCAGTAACCGGTATCCCTGGTGTTCCTTCCTTTCTACTCCCTATTATGACCTTGGTCCCCTGTGGAGTTAGATTTTCCTGAGTTGATGTACCTTTTTCAGGTCTTTCTCAGATGTTTGGTTGATTGATATCTCTCACCCTTATACCGGTCTTAGATATTCTTTCTTCCTGAGTTTGTTACCCTTATACCGGTAACACCTCATTTCTTTGTTGCTTCTCCAGGAGAGTCTCTTTGTTAGACCTTCTCTAGTGGAGTTTCCGTTGTGATTTTTACCCTTTTGTTGTATTGGCGTTTTCCCCAATATGTGCAGTTTTTCCCCGGCAGGGAGGTTCTTTGTGAATCGTTCCCCAGTCCGAGTCCGGATTTTCATCCGAAGTATCCTTTGTGGATAGTTTGAGTCAGCTTGTGTCTTTCCAATGGATGTGTCTTCCTTTGGAATTCTTCTTTTCCCTGTTTGAGTCCTTCACTTCCCAGTGAGGTCTCTAGTCTAGTCGTGTCTTGTTCACGCAGTGTCAGTTTTACCCTAATTCAGAGTCGTGTCCTGCTCACGCATTATTTTTCTTTTTTCTTTATCCCCGTGAGAGTCCTGTTAGAGTCTCTGTCCCTAGTGAGTGTATTACTCCGACGGATCGTCTTGTCTTTGTGGACCCATATTCCCCACAGAGTTTGTTTCTTTTGCATGCATACATTTGCATCATGAGGTCTCTTAGGGACCAAAATTTGTCTCATTACTGTTATTTAAGCCCATTATACCGCGTCGAGATGAAGATTTCTAAACTTCACTTCTCCGGCTAGAATGACCTTAAATAGGGGCATCTGTAAGACCCCAATTTTGTCCCTAAGATCCCTCATGGCATCATATCATATCATTTCATTGCCTCAAGGATCATTGTGCACCTTGTTTCCTTCCCTGTGGGTTGGTTATCCTTTTGAGTGTGATTCTTGATCACCAAGCATGGTTTGCATGTGTATATCATTACTTTTCTTTTTACCACTAACCAAAAGTACAAAAATATGTCATCTAACCCTTGTCTTGCAGATGAAGCAATCACAGGTCAAGACAGTCAAAGGCAGCCATTGAGCAATAGATGGTGGCCATTCTTGAGAATTTGGACACCATAATCATTCATAAGAGTTCATATGAGCCATGATATCATTTTGAATCAAAACCCCAAGTGGTAGAGGCTTGAATCTCATCAAGGCATTCTTCAGTCAACTGAAACCCTAGCCAGTCAACTGCCCAGTCAACTGTTGGATTTGGAGGTGGGAAGTGATGGGAAATACTTCATTCATGTTCAAACAAGTCTCATTTGACATTTCAAACATCAACATTGAAGAAAATAAAGTCAGGTCAAAATTTGCCAAAAATAGAAAGTGACCTATAATTTGAATTTTCCAAAAAATAGAAAGGTTTTCATCCAACTTCAACTTCAAATTACATCACCAAAAAAGCTTCAAATGAAATTTTGTTGAACATGAAAGTTGTAGATCTTTCTCTCCCATTTCCAAAAAGTCCAAGATCATCCATTTCTCATGTGTGGTTAAGGAGATATGATCAAAACATGGCCAAGTGTACTTGAACTTCAAATGTGCATAACTTCTCAACCAAAGCTCCAAATTGCATGGCTCTTTTTGCATTATTCTTGTTTTGACCTATAATTTCCAAATCTTGCATTGCATTGCATAATTTGTCATTTCATGAGCACTTGCCAATTTTGGATTTTTGGAGGGAAATTTCATCATTTAAATTGGTGCATAATTTGGATATTTTGCCTTCACCATTGGTTTCAAAAATGTTTTTTAAGTGAAATTCAAATGAATTCGTGCACTGTTCATTCATAATTTTCATGCATAGGGTGAAAGATCAAAATTGCACATACACCTCATTTCACTAATTACCATTACCATTTGGCTAAGCATGTTTAGGAGAGTGATTAGGGAGGGGTATATATAGCAAATCATAATTGTTTTCAGCTAACAACATTCATTATTTTCAGATCTAGATCTAGAATACCAAATTTTTCTCTCAAAATTTTCTTCCAATTTCTTCATATTCAATTCATTTTCTTGCTTAATTCTTATTGTTGAGTTGATCTTAAGCAGGATCATCCATAGAATCAAGAGAATTCTTGCAAGGTTGAAGCATTCTTGAAGCTTTGAATCATCCATGGCAGTTCTAAATTCTTGAGGATTCGTGCACAATTAAAGTTCCAGCTCTCATCCAATCAACTTCATAAGCATTGTGGAAGATCTGTTGAGCATCACAAGGCCTGAACTCAGCCAATTCCAGTTATGTTTTCTCCAAGAGGTCAGGAATCGACTCTCTCCTTTCTCAAAATTATCATGTTGATGTGATAGATCTTTGAATGCTGAGTATTATGAGCTTTGAATCCATGAATTTCGTGCAAAATTGAGTGAGAACTGATTAATTGAAGTTTTGATGGTGATTTTTCTTTTATTCGATTCATGCGTGTTGTGATGTTTTTGGATGAAATGCGTGTTGATTCTTGTTGTACGATGTTAGATCTACATGTTGCCATGCTTGATTTGTAATTCTGGACATGTTGATTTTTTTCTGGAAATTTGAAGATGAAGATCTTGAAGATCTTCATCATGTTCATGAATGCCTGCGTTTTTCCTGCGAATTTTCTTAGGACCTTCATACCTTTTCCTGCGGAATTTGATGCGTGTTCTTCATTGTTTTCTGCGGATTATGGCTTTGCATGTATTTAGGGTTTGGACACAAAACGGTGTCGTTTCATTTGGCGCGCCAACCATATTTAAATTAAGCCTCCATTCGATTCCTGGCTCCAGCATAAATTCAAATATGTCATGCTATTATTTGTTTTCCCTCCATATTCATGTACATGCTTTTCATCTTTTTTTTAATTTTTCTCCATCTTTAAAAATCCATATATAATTGAAAATTGATCCAAAAAATATGAGGACTTTTGCATGATGTCACATTTTCTGTCTACTATTTTTTGGTTATTTTTTCATGAATTGTGCACGGCTGGAAATTATTTTGTGCTAGGGTATTTGATCATATATGCTTCTTGTACCTTGCCTTACCATATCTTTAGTGAAATGCTGAGTTTTTATCCAATGAATCTGAATTTTTGCATGCTGAAACTAGACATTTTGCTTGACATTTTAGTGTTGAGTTTGCATTTTTATCATTTATCATTTCTGGTTTGTGATTTTTCTAAGCAGGTGTGACAATTTGTGTCACACCTTTGGATGTTCATCTTGTGCTATGTGTTTACCCTATCAAATGATGCTCAATTGTTCTGATTTTTTGCATACTAATCATATGAGATGTCTTGAATATGCATGAATGTTTCCAGATTTTTGTGAATCATTTCTGATTTAATTGAGATTTTCCTTTCTGTTTGGTCACTTTTGAACTTTAAAATTGCCTTGAACTTCAATTGATCATGAAATGGATTTGGTAATTGATATTGATGTGAGACCTTTTGGATTGTTTCAAGATTTGTTTGAAGTTGATTCATGTTAATTTTCAGTTTCTGTTTTGAATTTTTTCCCCATCTTTGACCCTAGGCTTTGACCTAGTGGTTTGCCTCTCATGTTTGAGCTTTGATTTCAGGTTGAACATCCAAGTTATATGGTTCATGATGCTCCATCATTTGAGCATTTGATGTTTGCCTTTGGATACTAACATTGTGTGTTTTGTAGGGTTGTTAACTCATTTGAGCTTGACTTGTGGCTTATGCCTTTGCTTATTGGGTTTGACTGTTGATATTAACTGTTGGTTGTTTGTCTGAGTTGTATATTGATTTGTTTGATGTTTCCACAGGTACATTAGTTGCTTAAGTTAATTTTGAAATTGCTTTTGCTTGGTTGCTTAACCACTTAGGTATAACCTCTCTTCTTCATGTAGTCTGGAAGACCTGTCCTGTTATGTGGGCAGGCACCTGTCTGAAGTCCTCCTTAAGAGGCAATGCTTGTGATTGTTTACTCTTTGTGCCAAGCAGGAAAAGTTCTCTTATGAGGCAATTGGTAGATAAAAGAGATGTGTAGTCCATCTCCTACTATTCAGTGTGTCATCCCTTTGCTCACATAATATGTTGATGCATTGTGGATATTAACCCAAGATCTTATAGAGTCAAATCATTTGTGGAGAAGAGTTCCAACTTTCTGAACTCCCACACATTCTATTATTCAAAGCTCTCCCTGACCAGGGATAAGAGCTATGAGGCACACCCCTCATCTCCATTTCATCCGCTTCACCCTAACTCTCAATGTTAGGGTTAAGAGCACAACATACCCCATTCCAGTTGACTTTAAAGTCTAACCTTGCTTGAGCCTAATTGCTTGTATATAGTGTGTGCTAATTGACTTGTGTGTTTGCTTACTTGATTCATCTATGTATATCTGCTTGAGTGTGCCTTAGTGCATTTATCATCATCATGTGTATATCATTTCATAAACTTTGCTTTATAGCATTTTGCTTTGTCCATGGAGGAGACAAGCATAAGTCCATTACTTGGCAGTTGTTCCAATGATATGGTGTGAGACTAGTATAAGTCCATTGATTGGCATCTGGTATCATGGTTTTGTTTGTGAGATTGGTATAAGTCCATTGATTGGCATCCGGTATCATTGTTTGTTTGAGGAGATTGGTGTAAATCCATTGATTGGTATCCGGTATCCATTTTGTTTTGTGAGACTAGTATAAGTCCATTGATTGGCATCTGGTATCATTGTTTTGTTTTAGGAGATTGGTGTAAATCCATTGATTGGTATCCGGTATCCATGTTTGTTTTAGGAGATTGGTATAAGTCCATTGATTGGCCTCCGGTATCCATTTTTCATTTGCCATTGCATTGTTGCCTTACTCCAAAGGAATCACTTGAATCATCTACATATGACTTTAAGAGGTGAACATCTAAGAAGTTTTACACTCCCTCACCCACCCACCGTTTGTTTTAAACCTCCACTTGCATGTTAATCTCAACTTGAAAAATATTGTGCAAACATTCTCATCTCTTTTCAAATTAGAAACCTAGGCTTTAGGCCTTTGATTTTTCAAAACTCCATTTCACAATACTTCTTTGAATTGAATTCTAATCATACTTTGACCATCTTTTGTGAATAAATCCTAATTGGTTAATCCAACCCATTCACTTGTTTTGTGGCTTTGTCCATTCTTGTTAAGTTTTCATACATTAGCCATAGGTTTGATTTATCCTAGTTGGTTGATATTAATCTCACCTTCTTGTCCTTAGTGATTGAATTGTAAGACTTCCTTGCTTATTATAGGGTTAACCCCTCACTAGCAAGTTGAAGCTTTTCTCACATGGTGAACTTGTTGTTTGCATAAGGTTGAGTTTTCTCCCTTGGATAATGAAAGACCTTAGGGATTTTGTTTAAAATGAACCCACTCATATTTTGGAAATCTTTTAGCCGAACTACGGCGTTTTGATCCTTACCTTCCATGGAAAGGTACGTAGGCAACGGGTTCATCCGTTCAAACACAAAAATAATAACTTGTATATTCTTTTCTCATCTTCCCAATCATGTTTGCACAATAATATTTTCATAAAAAATAACATTTCGTACAACAAGTGTGAAAAGGGCTCCCTAGGAGTACCTAGGACGTTTTGGGTGCCTAACACCTTCCCATTGCGTAATTAACCCCTTACCCAGATTCTCTGATCTTTTCATTAGTTTTCTATGTGTAAAACTTCTTAGGCTTTTGTTCGCTTTTTAGCCAATCCTTTGGATAAATAAAAGTGCGGTGGCGACTCGATTCTTTGTATGCTTTGCTTTTGATTTAGTCAATAAATCATAAAGTGACGAATACGCTACAACTATGTCTCTAACATGCATTAACACCAAAATTTCTATTGCCCGGCCTCAAATAGTTGTGACTTCTATATAAGTCCAATTACGATTGCTTAACATATCGCTAAATTTGTGACACAAAAGGCATAGCATTTTAGTAAGTGAGATTGTAAGTCTCTCCTCTTTCATGGTATTGTATGGAAACTTGGCCTTTTTTCCTTCCTTTGGAAGATGTCTTGGTTCAAGGATTCATGCTTGTGAATAATGGGTTGAGTGTTCTCCAAAGAATGACTTAAACAAAACAAAAGCAAAAGCAATACTAACTTCTAATCATTTAACAACTAACATTTAACTTCAAGCCATTTGTTTTTATGCATTTTAATTTTGAGTTCTTATTCATTTGTCATTATTCATACCATTTAACTTGTTTACTTTAATGTCATTTTCACTTTGCTCATTTGAGCCATATCTTGTAATTATTTTGTGATTATATATACTTGTTTGTGTTCTTTTGACCTTAATATACATAATAACAACAAAGCCCTAAAAGACATTTTATATGGACTGTTGGTTTGCTCTGAGACATTGGACTTAGAATTAGGCAACACTCCCTATGCAAAAGGACTTGGCCAATTCCAACTTGCATGAAACCAAGTGCTTGTGAAGTGAACTTTCATCTAATGCAAGTATTGTGATCCCATTTGAGTTCATCTGCAACATGATCTTTTGGAGCTATTAATTTGAACATGTGTCTAATGCTTATCTTTGAAGTCATATAATACATGGAAGATTATGAAGAAGATCATGAAGTTGCTAAGCTTGGATGTGGCTATCTTTATTTGATGTCTTGCTCTTCATCTTACTATTTGTGTATTGATATTGCTTGATTCTAAAGTCTAAGGGAAACTTGGGTTTCTATATGACATTCTTGTCTATTGGATTGAAGCCCATTGGTCAGATCTTTTCAACTCTTATTTTTTAAATTTGTGCTTAGGATTAGTCTCTTCATCTCCTCCCCATTTCTTTAATTTCAAATCTCATCCTCCTTTTAAAATCTTCTTTGATTGTGTTTGTTTTCTAAATTTAGACCATTTTGCAAATTAGAAACTTGGGTCTTCTGCCATTGCATTTTTAAACACTTTTCTTAATGAAACTTGTAAATGAACTTAATCATACTTTACTTAAAATTTCAAAAGCTAAAAAGAACTAACACTCATTCAAAATATTTTTAGGCCTCTAGTGCCTTTGTTAAACTTAAATTTTTGTTAAAAGTAATGCACTCATTTTGAAATTGTTACCACGAACTACGAGGTTTGATCCCTCATTTTATGTTGGTACATAGGCACAAGTCCGAAGGTCTTGTCAAACCCAAAAATATAATTAATGAATTCTTTCTCACCCCCTCCACTCTATTTATTACAAACATCTTTTGTACAAAAATACATATGCACACAAAAAAGGGCTCCCTAGAACCTAGGACACTTTGGGTGCTAACACCTTCCCTCTGTGTAACCAACCCCCTTACCTGTAATCTCTAGCATTTTATTAGTTTTGATTTGAAAACTTCTTATCTTTTGGGTTTTGTTCGTACTTTTCCCTTTTCCCTTAGAAACAATAAAAGCGCGGTGGCGACTCTGGTTTTATTGACATCTAGCTTATCTATAGCTTGATGGTCATGAATTTACCGCTATAGAAATTAAGTGGCGACTCTGCTGGGGAGTAGTCTCCTGTGGGTTTAGCCTACTTTTTTTGTGTATATATTTGTATATTTGATGTACGTATATTTGTTTGTGTGATATAATCTGCCTGTTGTGCTTGGTGATCTCTGAGTGGTGAGATAAGTTTTAACCCGAACTTGAGTGCAATTAATATAGGAGGATGGTATAGTCATGTTCGACTTGTGTGGAGTAGTCCTTAACAAGTTGGCTTGAGACTCATCTACTCAGTGGAGACCCTTTTGGAGTTATGAATGTCCCACAAGTTATTTTTGGTTAGGCATTACTTTCTCTAATTTGGGGTCCGAGAAGCTGAGGACCGTAGAACATTTAACCCCTCTTGGCCTATTTAGGATGTAGTGCGGAGAGTGTAGACTTGATAACAGTTGTTACACGATACTACATTCAGGCGAGTTTCTCTTGAGAATATTATGGGTTGATGAGTCAGTCATCCTAACCTGTAATATCTGGTAGATGGAATTAAGACTATGGGAACTCTTTTAGAACATGATCTACGGGTTTTTATCCTTAGTTCACTCCTTTGGGATGGTTCTTACCCAGACTCCATGCTCGTGACTCACAACAAACCCTTGATTCTTGGTTGATCCAGTTAAGTCTTATCAATATCAATGGAACTTGGGTGTTGATAAGGTGAAAACCATAATCCACCAAAATGGATGATTGATCTTGACAATGACTTGATTCATCCTTTGACCTTTGTTTGATTGCTTTGTGTGTGATCCCTTAATGTGCATAGGAAAGGAAGATCCGAGCTTGGTCCGTGCAATTGTGTAGCTTCGGAAGCTTACACTCTTTGGGTGAAGAAGAGAGCTTTGGAATTGAAGATGTCTTATGCTTGTGAGAGACCTGTGTTTATGGTTGTGGTTGAGCCATTAACTCTCCCTAACCAAGATGTAGAGGAGATGGAAGATGCACTGTCCAAGATGAAGCAAGAGAAATATATGTGGGAAGAGTGTTTCCCTGCTTTGAGTAGAAAGCATGAGGAGTTACAGCTTGAGTCTAAGGATAAGGATGCACTTATTGAGATTCTTGAAGACCGAGTAGTGAAGAGACAGAGAGAGCCAGAGGTTTCATATTCCTCTAGCATGCCTCAGCCTTCCATTTCTTGGAAGAAGATTGTTGATCAGCTTGTCCTCGAGAAGACTCGGATGAAGACTTCTTTTGAGTCCGAGATTCGAAGCATCCGAAGGAAGTATGCGCATGCGGCCCGATCTTCTGATATTGTTGTTAGGGATCCTTAGGATGACTAGTCTCCTTTTCTCTTGTATTTTGTATTTTTGGTTTCTGAAATTGTACTCAGTGTAATCCTTCCAATTATATAAATAAAAGAGATTTTATGGTCAATCAAATTGTGTAATTGTTATTACTTATATATTTGCAAATGAAACAGTAAGTTCCTTGAATATAAAAACAATCAAAACATTACATTTCATGCATCATTTGCATAGCAGGTTTCTCTTTCGCCAGATGTCTTATTGGTTCTTCTTTTGTGCTTCAGCCAAGTTGACTCATCGATACAGTACTTGCGCAAATCACACAAGGATCATAGAACATCTAGAGCAAGAGAACAGAGACTTGAAGGACGAGATCGCCCACCTGACTGTCATGATGGAGTCAGTGTTAGCTGCTCAGAGTCAATCGTCTCCAACGCCAGCAACTCCTCCTCCTCCTCAGAGGACTGTCATTTCAGAGGTTGTTACCTCTACCATTCCTGCTACTGCTGCTCACTTTGCACCTATCATGCCTGCCGGATTCCTGTGGGGAATGCCGCCCAACTTTTTGCCCGAGGGTTTCGTGCCTACTTTTGCTTCCATGTCGGCATTTAGCCCAGTCATGTCTGTTCCACCGCCGATTGTTGACACTTTACCCCGTGTTGAGGACACCATCTACCATTCTGAGCCGTTTGAGGGTCTGGATGTTTATGAAAAAATGGATGAAATAAAAGACCAATTCCTTGAGCTGCGAAAGGAGTTGAAGACCTTAAGGGGAAAAGATTTATTTAGTAAGAGTGTTGCAGAACTTTGCTTGGTTCCTAATGTGAAAATCCCGATGAAGTTCAAAGTCCCTGACTTTGAAAAGTATAAGGGGAATACTTGTCCGCTCAGTTATCTTGTCATGTATGCTAGAAAGATGTCAACGCAGACTGATAATGATTAGTTACTGATCATTATTTCTAAGACAGTCTGACTGGTGCCGCTCTGAGGTGGTACATGGGTTTGGATAGTGCAAGTATCCGCACATTCAACAATTTGGGTGAGGCTTTCGTGAAGCAGTACAAATATAATATGTATATGGTGACTCTGGTTTTATTGATGTCTAGCTTATCCATAGCTTGATGGTCATGAATTTACCGCTACGTAAGGTCCTTTGACCTTGTTTGACCTAGGATGAATCCCTTGGCCATTTATTTGGTGTTTTGAAGAGATTTTAGGTTTTGACCAAATTAAAATGTATTTTAATTCATTTTTAATGTGATTTTTAATTGATCAAATGTTTTAAAATATTGTTGAGCCATTTGAATTGTCTTGTGATGTTTAACTTTCTGTTTGGGCCTTGGTCATGGTTGACTTGACTTTTGTTGGATCAAAACCATTGGATTTAGGGGATTGATGAAATGTACATTTCATATCCCAAAATGAATGGATGGCTTTGAATTGATGAAATTCCTCTCATGATCAATTTGTGTTTCTATCTTCCCCTCCTTATTCATCTGCATCCCTATTCTTTCCCATTCCCTCATTTGACCAATGAAATCTCTAATGTCTAAAGGCTAGTCAATTCTTCAATGACCTTGTGTCAGATGAATCAATACAAGTATGATTGAGATAGGTCTTTCCCATTTTATTTTAGTGTGTGGTATGTTTTAGGAGTTTGATTCTTTCTACCAAATCTCTAACATGCATTAACACCTAAATTTTTATTGCCCGGCCTCAGATAGTTGTGACTTTTACATAAGTCCAATTACAATTGCTTAACATAGAGCTAAATTTGACCCTTAAGGCATATCATTCTAGTAAGTGAGACTGTAAGTCTCCCGTTCTTCATGGCATTGTGCGGAGACTTAACCTTTTTCCTTCCATGGGAGCTAGTGGCATACTTGTTGAATCATCCAAGTTGGAGCCCTTCTCATGGAAGATGTCTTGGTTTAAGGATTCATAGTTGTGAATGAATGGTTGAGTGTTCTCCAAAGAATGACTTAATCAATTAAAATTTACCACTAATATTTGACTAACCATTGACTAACTCTTGTTAATATTGCTTTACTTTCAAGTCATTTACTATTATGCAAATTTTAATTTTAGTCATTTATCATTCATTGCCATTTACATTTCATATAACTTGTTTATGATTCAGTCCATTTTCCTTTTTCTCATTTGAGCCATATCTTGTGATTGTATATATTGTTTGC
Source organism: Lathyrus oleraceus (assembly GCF_024323335.1). Lineage (NCBI taxonomy): Eukaryota > Viridiplantae > Streptophyta > Magnoliopsida > Fabales > Fabaceae > Lathyrus > Lathyrus oleraceus. The sequence continues at coordinate 393,288,022 of NC_066585.1, forward strand.
TTGCTTTTGGTTTTGTTTGTGGTCTTATGACCTTAAAACATTTAATAACAAGAAGAAAAAAAACCTAAAAAAGATTTGGTGGATTGTTGAACTTTATCTGAACTTTTGGACTTAGGATTAGGAAAAATTCCCTCTGCTAAAGGACTTGGCCAATGCCAACATTCTGAGACTGAGTTATCTTAAATTGTGCCTTCATTTGATGCAAGACCTTTGAGTGCTTTGGACTCATCTACTACTCTGCCTCTTTGCTTAATTGCTTATTTTGATTGTCTGTGTCTAATGTTTTGTTCTGAGTTTCTTAAGGAATATTTCATCTGATACTTTGGAAGACAATGAAGACTGTTAGCTATTGGAGTACTTGCTTGGATGTGGCTATCTTTATTTGATGCCTTGATCTTCATGATATCTGGATATTGCTCATTGCTTGTCGATTATTGCTTGATTAAAGTCCACGGGAAAATAGGTTTCTATATGACATTTTTGTCTGTTAGATTGCATCCCATTGGTCATGTCTTTTCAACTCTTAACTTTTAAATTTGTGCTTAGGATAGCCTCTTCATCTCCTCCTACTTATTAAATTCCAAAATCTCTCCCTCTTTTCAAAAACCTTTCTTTGCTTGTGATTTCAAACTTAGACATTGTTTAATGATTAGAAACTTTGGCCTCATGCCAATGAATTTTCAAACTTTTTCTTAAATCAAACTTGTAAATAAACTTAACCATATTGACTTAAACTTCAAAAGAAAAAAAGAACTAACAACCCCATTTAAAATTTTTGGCCTTTTGTGCCTTTTCTTATTAAACTTTTGTTAAAAGCAATTCACCAACTTATTTGAAATTTTCACCATGAACTACGAGGTTTTGATCCCTCATTTTTATGTTGGTACGTAGGCACAAGACCGAAGATTTTGTCAAACATAAAAATATAATCAAATGAATTCTTTTCTCATCCACACACTCTATTTCATCAAACATCTTTTATACCAAAAACATATGCACATATAATAAAGGGCTCCTTAGGAGTACCTAGGACACTTTGGGTGCTAACACCTTCCCTCTGTGTAACCACCCCCCTTGCTTGTAATCTCTGGCATTTTATTAGTTTGATATGAAAACTTCTTATCTTGGGGTTTTGTTCGTACTTTTCCCTTTTCCTTTGGAAACAATAAAAGCGTGCTGGCGACTCTAGTTTTACTGACGTTAAGTTTATCCACAGCTTGATGATCATGAATTTACCGCTACATTGACCTAAAATCCCCCGCAATGTTGACTTGTGGCTCTGAAGTATATATATATATATATATATATATATATATATATATATATATATATATATATATATAATATATATATATATATATATATATATAAAAAAAGGGTCACTACAATAAAGGTAGACCTAAAGAAAAATCTTTTGACCCTAAAGGTAAAAGAAAAGCCAAAAAGCTTGACATAACGTGTCATAAATGTGGCAAACATGGTCATTATGTTAACCAATGTTGGACTAAAAAAGCTCTTAATGAGATAGAAGAAGAACAATTACGTTCTCAATTAGAAAAAGTTTTACTTCTCAATTCTTATTTGGATTTATACAAAAAGGAGATAGAATGTCTTTTAGAGAAAAATTTAATAAGAAAATCCAAATCTCCTTGGAGCTGCACAACTTTTTATGTTAATAATGTTGTCGAAAGGGAATGTGGGGTCCCTAGACTTTATTAGACAAAATATTTGCAATAAGTGAGCTATTGTCACACCAGGGATTGTATAAATCAAGTAATTCTTTGGGTAGTATTTCCAAAGACTGACCAAATTTAGTCAACCATTCATAAAACCAATTTGGTATAGGTCTATTAATCATCTCTGGATTAATAGAGAAAAACCAAGAATGCTTATTCTTGGGATTTTGATAATAAAAAGCTTGAGTAAAAGCTTGGACATAGCCCAGTAATTAAAGTAAATATACTTTCCTTCTGCAATTCTTATTGCTTTTTCACCATTTGGACATTTACTGAAGTTTATAAAACTTTCAGGATTATTATTCAGGTAATGGTGAGTAAATGTTACCGATTCGGTAACGGTTAGAAGAATTTCTAGGTGAGGCCTAGATTTCCCATGTAGGCCTGGATATCCTCTTGATTCGAGGTATCTAGTTTTGATAGACCATCCATCATTTGGATTGATTTTGATATCTTCTTCATCAATATACATGATTTTTTCAGTTACTGGATTTTCAAAATAATTCAATTGCTCTTGAGGTGGGTTATTAACTGCAACTTCTTTGTAAGATGTACTTTTATTAGAGGAGGAGGAATGAATATCTTCCCTTTTAGATAAAGATGCGGGTAACTGTTACGTTTTTCTTTATAAACTGTAGTCCAATCCCCTATTAGAGGAATGTTTGATTCTGGCTGGGGTAACATATTGTTACTCCCCCTTCCACCACGGCCTCTTCCCCTATACGGGGTCATCATTTTTTCCCTGCAAAAATTCACGAGTTAAATAATTAGCAAGTGAATTATTTTCACCTTTAATGTGTTGAATGTCAAATTCAAACATAGATAATTGAGATTGTCAGCTAGCAAAAAATTTCTTAGCAACAAGATTTTTAACATCTTTTTCAATAATTGATTTAGCTGGGCTACAATCAATTTTTAATAAAAATTTCTTATTAAGAATATCATCTTGAAATTTTGAAATGCATTTTATAATAGAGAGCATTTCTTTTTTGATAGTAGAATATTTTGATTGGGTAGGATTCCATTTTCCAGAGGTAAATCTAACTAATACTTCTTTTGATGTATCAGGTATAATTTGTTTAAGGATTCTTCCATAGCCTAAGTCGGAAGCATCAGTTTCAACAATTTTGAAATATTTAGGGTTAGAAAGGGATAAACAAGGCAAGCATTTTACTTTATTTTTAATTCTTTGGACTGCCTGAGAATGTTTATCAGTCCAAGGGCCAGGATTCTTTTTAGGCCTAGCATGTAATATGGCAGTATCTTTTGCAAAATTTTCATAATAATCTGCTATATAGTTGAGACTACCAAGAAACCTTTGTAATTGTTTTTTATCTGTAATAATATTGGGGAATTTAGAAGCGAATTCAATACTTCTTTGTATAGGAATTATAGTTCCTTGGTCAATTTCATGACCTAAAAGTCTAACTTTTGTTTGAAAAAGTTTCATCTTAGGAGCAGATATAACTAATCCATTATGTTTAACTAATCCTTTGAATATTTTTAAATGTTTAACAAGTTGATCTATAGTTTTAGAAAAAAACTAAGACATCATCAATATAAACAATTATAAATTCAGTATAAGGATTAAAAATATCATTCATAATATTTTGAATTTCAGAAGGGGCATTTTTAAGGCCAAAAGGAAGGACATTCCATTCATAATATCCAAAAGGAACAGTAAAGGTTGTTTTATACTTATCAGATTCATTAATCTGAATTTGCCAATAACCATATTTCATATCAAATTTAGAGAAGATTAAAGCATTGTTTAATCTATCTAAAAGATCTTTTTTATTAGGAATAGGATATCTAATCCATTTTAACACTTTATTAAGAGGTTTATAATTTATAACAAGTCTAGGGACCCCACGTTCTCTTTTGGCAGTATTATTAACATAAAAAGTTGTGCAGCTCCAAGGAGATTTGGATTTTCTTATTAAATTTTTCTTTAAAAGAGATTTTATCTCCTTTTTGCATAAATCCAAATACTCATGATTCATTTGAGTAGGCCTAGCTTTGGTGGGAATCTGACTTTCATTAAAGTCATCAAGATAAGGTAAAGAAATAACATGTTTCTTTCTATCCCAAAAGGCATTAGGTAAATCATTGCAGATTTCATCTCTAAACTGTTGATCAAATAATTTAATTTGATTTTGAATTTCAGGTTTCTTAAGTTGAGAAGTAATGTTTAATAAACCTACTTCTTCTTTAAGAAAACAAATTTGTTTTTCTTTTTTAAGAAGAATATCTTTAACTTCATTAATCATCCTAGTATGAGGATCAGTAATAAATTCAAAAGTAATTCTTTTGTTATTGATAATGGAGGTAATTCCCTTTTGATCAACATTAATTAGAGGCATAATTTTATGCAGAAAATGAGTTCCTAATATGATTCTATAAGTTAATTTTTTTACAAGAATAAAATGAGTAGGTAAACAAATATATCTTTGTTACAAATATAAGCATTAGACAACTTATAATTAACCGTGAGTTTATCTCCTCCAGCTTGGGTAAGAGATTGTGTGGTTTTATCAAAGTATTTAGTGGGAATAATTCCTTCTTGAAGGCAGTTTAAATCAGCGTCACTATCAATAAGGGCAACTTCATTTTCTAATATTAAATTTCTATTAATAACTAAAGTTATTCTAACAAACCATTTTTGAGAGGTCACTCTATCAATGAGAGAAAGGAATTCATCACTATGTGAAGGATTACTAGTTGAAGATATCTCTTCAACCTTGGAATTACTAGATTCTAACAAAGTGAGTCTTTGAGATAAACCATAGTTTTCTCTTTTAATTTAAGATATCTCATACTTTAAGAGATTTATTTCTCTCTTTAAATCCATAATAGAAACAGGAGTTTCACGGATGTTAGACTATCGAAATCTAGACAAATCCTCACTTAATTGGTAAGATGCTTCTGTAATAACAGGAAAATCTTTTTTAGAGTTTTCTTGTATTAAGACCTCAAGCATTTTTCTTTTTAGTTATTTATTAGAAATAGATTCTATAGCTTTTATAGCTTCGTCTTGTTCTGAGGTTAAAACATTTAACCCATTCATATCAACAATTGATTTCCAGTAATCTAATTGATTACATTGACAATCATTACTGTCAGAATTTTCAGAAGAGCATTCAGTAGAGGATTCATAAATCATATTAATATCCTCTTCTGAAGAATAATTTTCAGAATCAGAATTGAGAAGTAAAACTTTTTCTAATTGAGAACGTAATTGTTCATCTTTTATCTCATTAAGAGCTTTTTTAGTCCAACATTGATTGGCATAATGACCATGTTTGCCATATTTATGACACGTTATGTCAAGCTTTTTGGCTTTTCTTTTACCTTTAGGGTCAAAAGATTTTTCTTCAGGTCTACCTTTATTGTAGTGACCCTTTTTCTTATTCTTATAGGAATTTTTATAAGAATTTTTTGACTTATCCTTATAAGGTTTATTGCGGAAATTTTTTCCTTTTTTCTTATTATTATTATCTGGAGATTTTTCAAGATCAAAAGAAAATTGTTCGCAAAATTCACCAAGTTGGTGTATCTCCGAAAGCTTTTGCTTTTTAAGTTGATTTCTAAGCTTTATGTCATTATATAAAGTTAATCCTTCATTAACACAAGTGCTAATTATATGACCATAAGTAAGGTCAGAATAATTTATATTTATCCCATCATTTTTTTGTCTTAAAGATTGTCTAACCTTTTCAGAAAAGAAATGGGGTAATCCATCAATAAATTTTGCTTTCCAATGCAAAGAAATGGGATTGTTTAATTGATAAACTCTTGAAAGAAAAGTATCCTTATACCATCTAAAGTGGGTAAGAGAAGGACACCTAAGGTTTTGAAGAAGTGTCTGGATTTTTTCTCCAATAGGGACATTGGTTCCTACAAAATGTTGTAAGATGGAGAGACACAGAGTATACATTGCATCTTCTTCTCCCGTGGTAGTCGTAACCAAAGTAGTGCTTCTACTGGTTTCTGGCTCGACCTTAATGATTTTCTTATGATTAAGAATTTCTAATTTTTGAGATTCGGTGAGATAATGGCTTATGTTAGAGATGGTAGATGTAAGGATTTCAAACAATCTTTAGCCGCTATGATAGAGACAAGTCTGTGTCATGGACCAGTTTACTTTGATGTCTCACCAAATTTAACTATATCTTTATCTAATAAGAATTTATTAGATGCTATTCAGTTAACTGTTCATACTGATGGTTACAATTTCAAACCTGGAAGTGAAATCATAGCAATATGCTATAGAATCTACTATAAGGTTCTTACTACGCTTAATCCTAAAGCAAAACAATTAGCGTTCCCTGGAACTACTACTTTGGTTCAAACCAATTTGTTAACTTCCAATGTTGCAACCAATAGATTGATAAAATGGGATGAAATAAACTTCCCAGAGACATGGTCTCTTCCCCAGGAAATAGAGCCTGAACCTATCCTTAATAGGGATATAGATCAAATAATTCAAACTACTAAAGGAGATCTAGAAATAAACTTCACTCCTAAAAGAATAATTAGGATACCCAGATCTCTATCTGTTAGACACTCAGTTAGTGAATTTTTCACAGCTTCTAGCCAATTACCTAGACCTTCTACTTCTCAAACAAGAGAAGAGATAGAGGTCATTGAGAATATAATACTTAGCGAAAATAGAATTCCCCAAGGAATTTATCAAAAACCTAATACTCCAAGAGTAGAATCACCTACTCCGTCAGACATGGATTTCCAGTTATAATGTTAGATTACTCCACTGGTAGCAAGATGAAACAACTCATCAATGATGAGTTTCAACATGAGAGATATACTCAATTCAGAGAATGGTTTTTTTTTTAAAATTTCAAAGCCCGAATTAGCTCAATTTAAAGATGAGTGCTACACTCAAATGAGCCTTACGCAAGATTTCATTCCTTTTGTGAAATGGTTTGTTAACTATTTCATAAGTAAAAAACAAGAAGAAATCCTTGTGTTACAAAGACCTTGGGAAAATGTTAGAGGAGAGAAAATGGAATCTCCTTTTCCCCGTGAACAAATGATAAGTTTGAGTCAAAATACAGAAGCTACCCCTTACCTTAACCTTCAGTTACAAAGAGTTGAACAAAATCAAGTTACTCTTAAGGAATTAAATTCCGTCATCAGGTCTTAGAATTATACCAATGCTTATCTAGTTTGCTTAGGAGAACAATTTATCTCTATGGAAAAAGATCTATTATCCATAAAAGATCTTTTAGAAAACCAAATAGCATGTCAAGATATCATTATTGACCTCATAAATAAACCTAAGGACCAAATGTCCACATCCACTATTTCGAAAAACAGACAATCAAACTGTTAACTAAAAAAGATTTGAAACCTTTTAAAAATTATAATTTTATCCATATTGGATTGGTTCAAATTGATTTAAAACCGTTAACATTATTAGGTTTAAATTCTAGCATAATGGCTTATGTTAGAGATGGTAGATGTAAGGATTTCAAACAATCTTTAGCCGCTATGGTAGAGACAAGTCTGTGTCATGGACCAGTTTACTTTGATGTCTCACCAAATTTAACTCTATCTTTATCTGATAAGAATTTATTAGATGCTATTCAGTTAACAGTTCATACTGATGGTTACAATTTCAAACCTGGAAGTGAAATCATAGCAATATGCTATAGAATCTACTATAAGGTTCTTACTACGCTTAACTTTTACTCATTACTTTTTATTAACAGATAACCAAACAACCCTTTAAAGGTGTTTTTAAAACAAAAAATGTTTTTAGTGTTTTCCGTTAACTACATCTTTTTCCCGGGGAAGGGAGTTGTTGATGATTCTAAAAAGAAAAATTTTTGCTGAAAACATTTTGACATCTTTGATTTGGGAGAAATCCTTCTATCCCTTTGGGTTGATAGTTAAACAATTCGTTGTTTGCCTAGATGAATTTTAATAGGTTGTTGTTTCGGTTAATATTATGTTATGAGTCCAAGTTATCTATTTAGATTTAGCTATATATATATATATATATATATATATATATATATTGTAATTTGACCCTAAGACCCCTCATGTTATCTCATCATATGAATTGGCATTTTGATCACACCTTGGCATCCTCTTTACCCCTCATTCATTGGGTTTACATTGGGAGAGATCACCAAGCATCATGTGATTGTATCATACTTTGTATTTTATCATTTTTACTAACCAAAATACCAAAAATATGTCTTTGTATAATCTAACTCTTTTGTAGGTAGAGCATGTGCTCACCTTTGATCTACCAAGCTCACATCTAGGGTTTAAAACCCTCAATGCCAGGAGTTCAATCAAGATTTGATTTACTATGGCTCTAAGCATCATGTATGAATCCCCATGGTCTTCACATGTAATTTTGATCAAGAAATCATCAAGAGTTTGGAATTGGTTTGCCTTGGAAATCCTAATTCATCTAGGTATCTTGTGTAACTTCTTCAACAAGCTTCTTCATCAATTGATTAAATATTTCAAGGGATACTTTAAATTCCATCATCTTATGCATATAGGATTCTCCATGAGTCCCAAAAGTCAAGAGAATGGCAAGCTAGCAAGTTGGTTCATGGTGGTTGACCAGGGGAATTCATCTAATCAAAATTGGGGTTCCCTAACCCCATCTCCTACAATTTTTGTCATATGAAAATGATTCCAAGAGAAAAGTTACTCTAAATGACATTCCAAACAACTTTCTTGTTTAGGTCTAGAGCTAGGTTTGCTTGGAAAATCATTTTTTATGGTGAAAGATTATAGGTCATTTTGTCTAAACCCTAATTTGAAGGTCAACTTCCCAAGGCCATAGTTTGCTAAATTTTTATGATATGAAAGATTTCCAAGTTTCAGAATCAAATTCAAGATGTCTACTTCAACTTTGATGTTTGGAGGAAGAGCAAATTCAACTTTTGTATGCATCTGATATGAGGATACATTATAGGTCATTTTGGACCAATGTCATTGAACAATTGATTTTCCTCAACTTCAAAAATGCATAACTCTTTCATATTAAATCCAAATGAGGTAAAATTTATGACCATTTTGAATGACTTTGAGATACCTACAACTTATATGAAGGAACGTTTCTCATTTAAATCTTACATAAAAAGTTAGCCAAGGTGGAATAAGTGAACATATGGCTTGACACTTAGAAAACTTTTTGACATGTTTGATTTTCCCAAATTCCACCTCAAAATTCATCATGATCCAAGCTTCAAATGAAAAAGTGTTCAACATGAAAATGGTTCCTCTTAATCTAACCTTTCCAAAAAGTCCAATTTCATCCCATTTGGACAAGATATGAGTGACTTGCGCATGGCTCGAACATGGATGACCATTTGGCACAAGTGAGCTTGAAACTTTCATACACAATTGCATGGCTTACCAATGTGACTTCAGAAATGTTTGTATTTGTTTTTGGACCTGAAGAGATGATTACATGGGCCTATCATATGCCCATGCACCCATGCAATGTACATTGATATTTTTGGAACTTTGATTTTTGGAACTTTGATTTCAAGTGTGCATTATTAACCTCGACAAACAACATTACATTATGACCATAAACCAAATTATACACTGATGTTTTTTGTTTCTCTTCTCATAGAATTTTAGTATACCCATAAAATTTGATTAATAGTTTGGATTTAATTGTTTGGATTTTTCTTTTATAAGCTTTTTAATCAAACTTATGGCTATTTTGTTCATAGCCTCAATTTGGCCATTTGCTTGGGCATAATAAGGAGTAAAAATTAGTATTTTAATTTGTCTAGATTCAACATATTCAACAACCTTCTTTCAAAAAAACACATAATCTTCATCTGTAATTATTTTTAAGTGTATGCCAATTACGCACACAATACATTTTCTAAAAAATTAATCTCACCACCTTGTGTAACATCAATTAATTTTTTATACCCATTGGTGAAATAATCAAATGTAACTAAGATATACTTATTATAATACCACAATTTTGACCCTAAGATCTCTCATACCATCTCATAACTGTGCATTGGCATTGGGATCACATCTTGGTATCCTCCTCATCTATCATTCATTGGGTTTGCATTGGGAGAGATCACCAAGCATTTGTGATTGTATCATACTTTGTTTTCTTTGTTTACTAACCAAAAATACAAAAACATGTCTAGTGTAGCTTTATTTCTTTTGTAGGTAGTGTGTGCATCCACCTGTGCCTCATCAAGCTCACAACTAGGGTTTGAGACACTCCGTGCAAGGGATCAAGTTAGAAAAGGTACACATTGGTTCAAAGCATCATATATGGATCCTATGTTCTCTATTTTTCATTTTGATCAGAATTCATCAAGAGTTTGAAGCTTGTTTGTCAAGGAAGCCCTAATTCATCTGGGTATCTCGTGTGTCATCCTTAACAAGTTTCTTCAACATTTTGGAAAAGATATTATAGGATACTTCATTTAAATTCATCATAATCATATATGATCCTCCATGAGCCCCAAAGATCAAAGGAACTCCAAGTTTGCAAGTTGGTTCAAAAAGGTTGACCAGAAAAGTCAACTAGTCAAATCTAGGGTTCCCTAGACTCTATTTCCTATAATATTTGTTATATGAAAATTATAACAAGAGCAAAGTTACTCATTATGATATTCAAAACAACTTTCATTTTGGTATCAAGAGCTAATTTTGCTTAGAAAGTCATTTTTTATGGTGAAAGATTATAGATCATTTTGTCTGTGGCCTAGATAGAAGGTCAACTTCCAAGAATCATAACTTGCTCAATTTTTATGATATGAAAATGATCCAAGTTTCATGATTAATTTTTATGACTCTTATCACCTAACTTCTTAAGAATGGCAAGATTTTGAAATTGTGTTATGTAGCTGAAGATTCTGAAAATCTCAAGCCAGACGATTGAAGTTATCAAGGTTCTGACCGAAGATTCTGAAGATACTAAAGATCACAAGCCGGACTACTGACGTTGTCAAGGTTCTGACCAAAGATTTTGAAGTTTCTGAATCCAGCTCTCTGTTTCTTCATTTAATGTTTCATCAACTTTCATCAGAAGCCAGTGAATTTGAAGATAATATCAAAATGGGAACATGATCAAATAATACATGGTACAAAATAAACAACCTTTCCACTACCTGATTTCATGGGCAAGGACGGTACTATATATCACACCTGTCACTGATTTTGTGGGCGAAAGGATAGTATGTCATATCATTCATTTCCCATCCAATAGTGGATAGCCACTCAAATGAGTTTTCCCCATTTTTCCCTCCAACAGTCATATGCTTATGCTATATAAGTATGAGTTGGAGACTTGAAGAAAAACACCGGTTACGTAAATATTTTTACAAGTTATTTTTTTGTGAAAAGCTATCATTCTTTTGTATACAGTTTTTATTTAAGTGTATGTTATTCATTTGTGTAAAATATGCTTATGTAGAAGCATCTTGTAACAAACAAAACATTAATCAAACTATTTGTTGGATTCCTTAAGGAGGTTATCATTGAGAAGACAAAGAAGATTGTTCTTTGTGAGTCCTTAAGGAGACTAAGGTTTAGTTGGATCCTTGAGAAGACAAAGAAGGTTATTCTTTGTGTCTATTTTAATATGTTGATATATTGGATTAAGTCCTTGTGTATAAGTCAAAATCACCATTATGGATGGACTGGATTAGCTTTGAGTTTCAAGCGAACCATGATAAAAATACTTGTGTTTTTATCTCTTTGTGATTAACTTGTTAGTGGTGTTCTTGTTTTGTAAAAATCTTTTTCTTATAAAACCTAATTCAAACCCCCATTTTCTTGTGTTTTTCACACCTTAAAATTATCCCTAGGAAATTCAATTTCAAGATCGTGCTTAGACGAACAACAACCTGAACTAAAAGGCCACACCCCAACTATGTTGGTATAGGCTTGGGTTAGAGGCACCCCAACTATGCTGGTATAGGTTTGGGTTAAGGGCTACTGTTCCAGATTGGTTGACACCCATTTCTCGAAGGCCCAATTGGGGAGGCGACCAATTGAATGAATTGGCCAATTACTTCGGGAAAAAATAGATAAGTTTTTTCAAGACTATATTTTTTTTCAAAAGTTTATGGTAAATTGATATATGATATTAGAAACTAGTGATTTGGTAAACGTGATAAACATTAGAGAGAACTTTGTGAGATTATGTTTAGAGAAAAATTGGATTTGAAGGTTATGTTTAGAGAAAAATTGCATTGTTATGGACTTTGTTTCTCAAGGACAAATAATAAATTAAGTTTTGGGGTGTGATTATGCCTCATTTATTAAAGTACTTAGAACTATTTTTTGTTTAGTTAGTTTTAGTTATATTTTAAGTAGAATAGTGACAAAAAAGAACATTAACAAAAAAGATCCACAAATGGTCAATATTCATAATTAGTGGTCAATCCAACACTCGAGCCTTAATTCTTATTAGTTACACATAAAATTTGATTAATAGTTTTGATTTAATTGTTTGGATTTTCTTTTATAAGCTTTTTAATCAAACTTATGGATATTTTGTTCATAGCCTCAATTTGGCCATTTGCTTGGGCATAATAAGGAGTAAAAATTAGTATTTTAATTTGTCTAGATTCAACATATTCAACAACCTTCTTTCGAAAAAACACATAATCTTCATCTGTAATTATTTTTAAGTGTGTGTCAATTGCGCACACAATACATTTTCTATAAAATTAATCTCACCATCTTGTGTAACATCAATTAATTTTTTCTACCCATTTAGTGAAATAATCAAATGTAACTAAGACATACTTATTGTAAGACCCCAATTTTGACCCTAAGATACCTCATGCCATATCATAACTTTGCATTGGCATTGAGATCACATATTGGTATCCTCCTCACCTATCATTCACTGGGTTTGCATTGGGAGAGATCACCAAGAATTTGTGATTGTATCAGACTTTACTGTCTTTGTTTACTAACCAAACATACAAAAATATGTCTAGTGTAGCTTTATTTCTTTTGTAGGTAGTGTGTGCATCCACCTGTGCCAAATCAAGCTCACAACTAGGGTTTGAGACCCTCAGTGCAAGGGATCAAGCTAGAAAAGTTCCAAATTGGTTCTAAGCATCATATATGGATCCCTATGTTCTCTATTTGTCATTTTGATCAAGAATTCATCAAGAGTTTGAAGCTTGTTTGTCAAGGAAACCCTAATTCATCTGGGTATCTTGTGTGCCTTCCTCAACAAGTTTCTTCAACATTTGGGAAAATATTTTATGGTATATTTCATTGAAATTCATAATAATCATATATGATCCTCCATGTTCCCTAAAGAGCAAAGGAACTCCAAGTTTGCAAGTTGGTTCAAGGAGGTTGACCAGAAAAGTCAACTAGTCAAATCTAGGGTTCCCTAGACTCTATTTCCTACACTTTTTGTCATATTAAAATGACTCCAAGAGAAACTTTACTCTTTATGACATTATAAACAACTTTCATGTTGGCATCAAGAGCTAATGTTTCTTGGGAAGTCATTTTTTATGGTGAAATATTATAGGTCATTTTGTTTGTGCCCTAGATAGAAGGTTAACTTCCAAGAACCATAACTTGCTTAATTTTTATGATATAAAGATGATACAAGTTTCCTGATCAATTTCAAGGTGTCTTCTTCAACTTTTCTTCTTATATAAAGTTTAAATTTCACTTGCAAGGGCATGTCCCATGAGGAAACATTATAGGTCCATTTTGGTCCTTATCATTGAACAAGCAATTTTCCTCAACTTCTAAAATCCATAACTTCATCATGCAAGATCCAAATGGTGTCAAATTTGTGACCATATTTAATATGATTGAAATATATACAACTTTGAATAAGGAACCAAAGTCATTTGAATCTCATAGCAAAAGTTATTCAAGGTGGAAAAAGGGGTCATTTGATTTTTAACTTAGAAAATTTTCAAGTATGTTTGATTCCTCCAACTTCAAGGTCAGAATTCATCATGTTCCAAGATTCAAATGTAAAAAGTCCCAACATCAAAGTTGTTCCCCTTCATGGTATATTTCTAAAGAGGTCAAGATCATTCCATTTGGATAAAGATTGAGGGATTTACATGTGGCTTCTTTGCATGGCCCAATTTGGAAACTTTTGAACTCAACTCTTACACACCTTTGCATGGCTTCATGTAATGGTCTCAGCATCATTTATGCACGAATTAGGACTATTTGTAAAGATCATTTGGGCCTGAACAAACGCACATGCACCCATGCACATCAATTACTATTTTTGGATTCAAATTTCAAATGGTGTGGAAATGAATTACATTGCCTATAAATTGAACTCCATAGCCTCAGAATGGAGGAGAACCCTTGCCCAAGTTGTGCCAAGCAATCTCAGAACCCCATTGCATTGAATACCTTAAAGATTTCATTGAAATCGAGATTCTAGTTCTACTTTTGTTTATGAACTAGAACTCAAAGGATTTAAAGCCTTTTATATTATAATCATCTCCTGCAAGCAAGAGGAAGCAAGACCAAGTGGAATTGCATCAAGATCGAGCCTCATCACTGCAGCCCGAAGGTGAATTTTCACAAACTTCTCTTCTTCTATTCTCACTCATTTCTCAATAATTTTTCCTAATTTATGGTTGGATGAAGTCCTACCAATGTAGGCATTGATATTGAGTTGCTTTGAGGTTGAATCGAAGCAACTCAGTTTTGGAACCTCAATTTTCAACTCCACATTTCTCCTTATAGAGTGAAAGTTGGAAATTTTGGAGGTCATATTTAGAATCCTGGCATTTTTCTCTTCAAATTGATGTATGACCCATTTATTTTTGTGACATTTTTGTTGGACCAGTCTGGTGAGTGTGGTCGAAGAAGATGACCGAGCTAGGGCTCCGGTGGTGCGTTGGCATTGTCTAAGCCATGTGATCCTTGGTCCAAGTTCTAATCCCATCCCTCCATTCTGATTACCAATGCTACATGCAAGTTGACTAAGGTGTTTGGTTGATAGCTAGCGTTAGCCATCATATATGCTACCTCAATTAATGAGGGAGATCTGATGACCCTTGTTTTTTCTGATTAGTTCTATTTTCTATTTAATATTTTAAATAGCATTTTCTCATTTAGTTCACTATAATTTCAATTTTAATCCAAAAAATATGGGGCTTTCACCAAAATTTCATAAATAATTTCCTCTTCCATTTTCTGAATTAAAATTAATTTGATATTTTTAGTGAATTTTGTGATTTTTGACTTGTTTTTAATTGATTTTAAATACTTCTGACTTTTTAAAAATGCCAAAAAAAATAGTCAAAGATCATTTGACCTTGTTTGACCTATGATAAATCCCTTGCTCATTTCTTTGGTGATTTGAAGGGATTTTAGGTTTTTCCCCTTTTAAAAATTATTTTTCTTCATTTAAAAATTGATTTGAATGGTTTAATTGCTTTATTATTTTATTGAGCTATTTTATTGACTTTGTGTTGACCCAACTTCTGTTTGGCCTTGATCTTGGTTGAATTGAACATTAATTTGATCAATACCATTGGATTTAGGGGGTTGATGAAGTTTGAACTTCATCCCTCAAGATGAATGGATGGTATTAATCAAGTGAAGTTCATCCCTTGATCAATTTGGGATTCTCTTTCACTTCATATTCTCATCTTCATCTTACTTCTTTCCCAATCCATTCATGGTCAATGATTTCTCATAAGATCAAATGCTAGTTGATTCATCAATGATCTTGTGTCAGATGAATCAACATGAGCTTGATTGAGATAGGTTCATCCCCTCTTATTTTTGTGTGTGGTATGCTTTAGGAGCTTGGTATTTATACCTTATCTCTAGCATGCATTAACACCAATATTATTATTGCCCGATCTCAGATAGTTGTGACTTCTACATAAGTTCAATTATGATTGTTTAACATAGCGCTAAATTTGTCCTAAAGGCATAGCATTTTTGTAAGGGAGATTATAAGTATCCCATTCCTCAGGGTATTGTGTGAAGATCTAACCTCTTTTCCATTTATGGGAGCTAGTGGCATACTTGTTAATTTATCCAAGTTGGAGTCATTCTCATGAATGATGTCTAGGTTCATATCTTCATGCTTGTGAGTGGATGGTTAAGTGTTCTCCAAAAAATGACTTAAATATTTCTTCTTCCTTCACTAACATTCACTAACATTTCTTTGTATTGACTTTATCTTAATGTCATTTACTTTATTGCAATTTTAATTATTGCACTTTACCATTCATTGTCATTTACATTCATGCAAATTGTTTATGTTTTAGTCATTTTCAATTTGCTCACTTGAGCCATATTTTGTGCTTGTATTATATTTGTGCTTATGATTTTGTTTTGTTTATGGTATTAGGACCTTAAAACACTTAATAAAAACAAAAACCCTAAAAAATACATTGGTGGACTGTTAGACCTTGGTCTGTAACTTGATCTGAACCTATGGACTTAAAGTAGGCAACATCTCTGAGTTATGGAAGAACTTGGCCAATGCCCTTATTTGAGACTGAGATTTTTTGGACAATATCATTCATCTAACACAAGCTAGATACCCCTTTGGTTTATCTGTTATACTTTCTCTGCGTCTAGTTGTTATTTTGATCTTATTGATATTATATGATGCTTTCTCTTAAGTATGTTTCAAGGGATATTTCATCTGATACATTTAAAGGACATTGAAGACTGTTTGTTTTGGAGTGCTTGCTTAGATGTTTGGTTATCTTTATTTGATACCATTTGGTCTTCTCATTAATTGCTTAGATGATTGTGCTTTGTTGCTTACTTATCCAAAGGAAATGGGTTTCTATCTGACACATTGTTGTCTTGTAGATGCTTCCCATTTGTTAGATCTTTTCAACTCTAAACTTTTAAATCTTGTCTAGGATAGTCCCTTCATCTCCTCCTACTTATTTAATTTCAAAATCTCTCCCTCATTTCAAAAACTCTTTGCTTGTGTTTTCAACTTATACTTGTTTTAATGAGTAGAAACTTTGGCCTTATGCCGTTGATTTTCAAAATACTTTCTTAATCAAACTTGTAAGTGAACTTAATCATATTGACTTTATTTTCAAAAAGACAAAAAAAAGAACTAACAACCTAATCTAATCCTTTTGGCCACTTTATGCATTTTCTTTTAAACTTTTCAAAAGAGAGCATTTAGATTTGAGTTATCTTTGGTTGAGATAATTCTCCCATTCCATGATATTTTGATTATAAGTCTTTCCATTTATTAGGTGTTAGTGGCATACTTGTTGATTGAATCCAAGTTAGAGCCCTCCCTCTTAAATGTTGTAAAGCCCTCATTATCGGTGGTGTTTGGTTGAGTATTCTCCCGTTGATAACAAAAGATCTTTAAGCTTTTGTTAAAATCAATCCACACATTTTTGAAATTTTTACCACGAACCACGAGGTTTTGATCCTCATTTTTATGTTGGTACGTAGACATAAGACCGAAGGTCTTGTCAAACACAAAAATGCTTTTTAGAAATGTAATACCCATTTCATTTTGTCTTATGCTTGATCAACTCCGCATATGCTTCAATATGCTTTTTCTTGAGTTTGAGTTGAATAAGCCTCATTAACATTTAGACATTTTTCTAAGTTACCATCGATACACTATTTACATATGCTTTCCATAAGAACATATTTTAGATATTTGATTTTTCAAACTCTTATATGTACTACTAGTACACGTGTCTTTTAAATATTGGATTATTGACACTCTCCCATCTTTAGCGATTATGTCATTAGTCATGACATCTCTTTTATACATTGGATACATAACATAGTTTATCTTAACTCAATAATCTAGCATATTTATAGAGATGGCAAACCTAAATATCACCTAAGCCAAATTATTTTCTTCATAATTAGATTCTCGCAAAATATGTTCTAGTGTCAGACGCGAATTTCCTTGGCAAGTGAATGACTACTCTCAAACATTTTTGCTTCAAGGATAATTATCAAATGTCAAGTTGTGAATCTCCCAATGTTTGATATTTTTTCTTCACTATTAAAAGAGTATTTCTAACCTCATAATTAAGGCTTTGTATTCAACACCATTGTGTAGACATTTGTACTTTAATTCAAACATGCCTTTCATATGAACACCAAATAACCATTTTTGAATTCCTCTCCTTGCGATATTTCCACTACACCAAATAAATTGTCCCTTCGAGAACGTCACCACTAGAGGGGTCAAAAAAGCCCTAAATGATAAAGCCCTAACAATTAGGCCCCTATTTGGCCCCATTTTTTTAGGCCCCCTACTAAATCAATAACTCTTTGGCCCCTTATTTTTAAGCCCCCTCATATTTTTATTTTTTAAATGGCCTAAATGAGGGGCTCGAAATATAATTTATTTGAAACAACATATTTTATTTTTTAAAATAAATATTTTTAAATAATAAATATTTTTGAAAACTATTTTTTTTTCGAAAAAAACCTTATTTTTTTAACATAAAAAAATCAATTTTTTAATAAAAAATAAAAATAAAAATTTAAAAATAAACATAATCGATTTTTTTTGAAGTATTAAAAATTTTAGTTTTTCTTTAAAAAATTGATATTTTTGAAAAAAAATAAATAGATTTTTTTCGTAAAAAAAACTGATTAATTTTTTAAAATGAGAAAGGCGGTTTTTCTTTAAAAATAAAAAATCAATTTTTTTCGAAAAAAAAGTCAATTCTTTTTTAAAAGAGAAAATTATTTTTTTCAAAAAGAATATCAATTTTATTTTGAAAATAAACAATCGATTTTTTTCGAGAAAAAAGTCGATTTTTCCTGAAAGTAAAAAATTTGATTTTTTTATATATAAAAAAATTCAATTTTTTTGAAAAAAAAAAAAGGTGATTTGTTTTTGAAAAAAAACCCGAATTTTTTCGAAAATAAAAAAAAACTGACTTTTTTCGAAAATAGAATAAAAAAGTCAAAGTTTTTTCTAAAATAAAAAAAAATCGATTTTTTCCAATAAATTAAATCGATTTTTTTAAATAAAAAAGTTTAATTTTATTTGAAACAAAATTGAATTTTTCCTAAAATAAAAAAGTTGATATTTTTTGAAAAAAATTGATTTTTATGAAAATAAAATAATAAAATAATTTTTTCTTTAAAAAAAAAGTCAATTTTTTTTCTTTAAAAAGTCAACTTAAAAAAATGATGGGGCCTTAAGGCTTAACTTGAATTTTATGGGCCTTTAGTTTAGGGGGCCTATATATTTTAGGGCTCATTTATTTTTAGAATTTTGGGCCCCCTATATTTTGGGGGCCTTAAAAGTTAGGCCCCGGCCCCCTAAATTGACGGCTCTAGTCACCACCAGGACCTCCATCCCTCTTTGTATTTGCCTGTTGCGCCTCAAATCAAAGATAAAATGCCAATTTTATGTATCTAATGGATTGTCTCGCTTGAGCCATTAAACTCTCAAGCTTATACTTTATTTTAGAGAAAATACATTATAAACATTTAAGTTTTCTTTGTCTTAAATGGTATTTCATAAATAATGACAAGAATGAAGGGAGAAAGAAAATAGACGAGAGAAAAGAGTGAGAGATTGTTGGAACAAGATTGTTCATATTCCTTGGGTTTTGATGATAACAAAGTACTTAAAAAACAAATGGGTATACTAACATATGTTCAAGTGTGCAGGATCACAAGCATATCATTAATCTTGTTAAAAGCATATGTGAAGAAGCAATATAACTCTGATTTTGATTGATTAGAATTTGATAACTCTGAATGTGTTCATCAGCCTCTGAAGGTTCGGACTCTGGTCATGTGTTCCAACCTCTGGTGACAGCTCAGACTCTGAAGGCTTGAGGAGCCTCTGATCCGTACCTTGTACCAAAGAAGACCAGTCTTGTCAAAGCGCCAGATTTTTGGACAGAGTTAACTAGGGTTTCATTTTGCAAGGCTCAAGGAATGATGATGTGACCTCTTCAATTTGTTCTACCTTTTGGTAGAGACCTAGTACTTCGAAAGGTGTTGTGAATAATGTCATTATTCAATGGATAATGCTTCTAACCATATACATTCCCTAACGTCTCTTTTGGCATGCTTCTTCACTAAGTTTGCTCTTATGCTTAACCCTCAAACGAATCTTTCTCTACCTCTATAAAAGGAAGCTGGAGATTTATAGGAAGGTGTACAACAGAAACACAATACAAGATCTTGAGCATAACTCCAAGCTTTCATTTGTAACTGTTATTGCATAAGATTTTAAGATTTCTTGTCTTTGTGTATCTTAGAAATCTTAAGAGGTTAAGAACCTTTGTGGTTGTTGCACAACTATTATACTTATAGTTGTGTATCTAAGTAGTGGTTATCATTTTTACTAAACTGTTTGTTTGAAGTAGATGAAGTCTCTTACTTGCATGCTTAAGCAGTGAAGTTCGTTATTTGTGTACTTGAGCAGTGAAGTCTCTTTCTAGGTGGATTGAGCAGAAGTCTCTTGCAAGGTTGCTTAAGCAAAAATCTCTTTATAGGTTGATTGAGTAAGTGAATTCTTTTGCAAGGTTGCTTGAGCAGAAGTCTCTTTCTAGGTTGATTGATCAAGTGAAGTCTCTTGCAATTATGCTTGACCTAAGTGTAATATGTTGATTATAGTGAAAAGCTCTTGTTGCAGCAAGGGAATTGGACTACTCTCAGTTGAGGAGAGGAACCAGGATAATTTTTGTGTGTTATTTGCCTTTACTTCTGATTATTATTTCTGCTGTTGTTATTATTTCTGATATTAGACTTTGAACATTATTCAGATTCTGAAGTTGCATTATCATAAGCGAGAAGATTTTTGGCATACATAATTCAAACCCTACTCTTGTGTATTTTTCTCACCTTTAGTTGGCATCAGAGCATGGTTTGTACTAACACTTTATCATGGTGCAATAATTGATCCTGAGAAAAATATACTTGCACTATCATGTCAGGTGCTTATGTTCCTCATGACTATAATGCTAGTGAGAAAATTCATTATTCTGCTAAACCACCTTCATTCGGTGGTTATTTAACTTAATTTGAATGGTTGAAAATCAAAATGTATACTTACATCATTGGCTTTGATGATGAGTTATGAGACATACTTGAAGATGGTATAGACATGGTTGTCGATGGTGTTGGGATGGTTAAACACAGGAAAACTCTTACACCATCTCAAAAGAAAGTGTATGGAAAACATCACATAGTAAGAGGTATTCTGATTGAGGCTCTACCTCACTCGGAATACATAAAAATCATTGATAAGTCTATTGCCAAGACTATCTTTGAATCTTTATGTTCCACTTATGAAGGGAACCAACAAGCAAAAGAGGCTAAGGCAAATATTCTTGTTTAACACTATTAGTTATTCATGATGAAGGATGATGAAGACATTGAAACCATGTTTTCTAGGTTTCAAATTCTTGTATCATGCCTTCAAATCCTGAGAAAAAGTTACACTACGATTGACCATGTAAAGAAGATCTTGAGAAGTCTCCCTGCTAAATACAGACCCAAGGTCACAACTATTCTGGAGGCTAAAGACCTAAATACATTGAATCTTCAAAGTCTGATAAGCAATCTTTAGAGCCATGAAATTAAATTGAATGAAGATGAACCAATGATGAAATTTAAAACACTGGCATTGGAATTTATGGCTAGAAGATCTGTTGGTAAAACCGTTAGATCCTCTAAAGTTTGGAAATTAGAAGAAGCTTCTGATGTGACTCTGATGAGGAGGAAATAACTTTTATCATTAGGAGGTTTCAACAATTGACAATAAAGAACAAAAGATTCTATAGTAAAAGCAATGGCTTTATATGGTATAGTTCTAAAGATAAAGTTGATGACCAAAAAGGAATGTGATCTTATGAAAGAAGAACTAAACATTAAAATAAAGTTGAATCTTTGGAGAAAGATCATATTACTGTAGTAAATAAAATATTTGATAAAAACTTAAGTGGGCATGAGATAGCTCTTCAAGCCTTTATCATAACTGATCTTGAATAGACAAAACTTGCTTCCATTATATATGGAGTAAGTAAGAGAAAAGGAAAAGTTATGGGTTACAATGAGAAATGTGTTAATGCTAAAGCTCAACTCATAAAAACCTTTGATACTTCTTCTTCAAGCAATGCTCAAACAGGACTGAAAAGATGTTTTGTTTCTGCTTCTGACAAAGGTAAAAGTCTGAACAAATAAGAACCCAATATAAATGAGTCAAAGGTTTTGAAAAAATCAATAGCTAAGATGTCAAAATCAAAGGTAGTGAAGAAATCAGAATCTAACATTCAAAATTCAAAGGTTCTGAAGAATCCAAAACCTACAAATCTCAAGTCTAAGGTTCTAAAGAAAGTGGAATCTAAGACATATGGACCCAAGGTTCTGAAGGGTTCAAATGTCAAAACCTATGATAGACAAAACTTGTATAAGCAAAAACTATGGAATGAATATAGACCTTTTTATCATAAGAAGACTCAAAATAAAATAAAACCTGTCAGAACTAACAATAAAGGACCCACAAGAGTATGAGTACCTAAATCTCAAATTGTTTTTGCTACAGATATGCCTAAAGGGAGAAACAAGGCAACAATCTTGGTACTTGGACAGTGTCTGCTCACGTCATATGACGAGAGAAAAGCTTATGTTTTAAACCCTGACAGTGAAGGAGGAAGACATTGGTTTGGAGGAGGACAAAAAAGGAACATTATTGGTATGGACACTATTAGTAACTCTCAAATATCTATCAATAATGTTTGGTTTGTAAGTGGACTTAAACATAACCTTTTAAGCATAAATCAATTTTACGGCAGTGGTTATGAAATTTTGTTTAATAAGAACTTTCGTTATGTTATCAATGAGTCTGACAAATCCATTCAGTTCTACAGTAAGAGGAAGGGAAATATTTATAAAATTAATCTTTTTGAATTGAATGGCCAAAAGGTTGTTTGCCTTATGTCAGTGGGTGATGGAAAATGGGTTTGGCACAAAAGGTTAGGTTATGTTAACTGGAGATTGATCTCCAAACTTAGCAAGCTAAAACTTGTTAAGGGGTTGCCAAATATTGATTATCACTCAAATGCTCTATGTGGAGCATGTCAAGTAGGAAAGATCAACAAAACCTCTTTCAAATATAAAAATATTGTTCCAACCTCTAGACCCTTAGAGTTACTTCACATCAATTTATTTGGTCATGTTGGGATTGCTTCAATCAATGGGAAGAAGTATGGACTGGTCACTGTTGATGATTACAACATGTGCACTTGGGTTAAATTCCTCAGACCCAAAGATGAATCATATGAGGTATTCGGCATCGTCTAGACACAAGTTCAATCTGAAAAAGAACTAAAAATTCTAAAAGTCATAAGTGATCATGGTGGTGAGTTTGAAAATGAACCTTTTGATATTTTTTGTGATAAACATGGAATTTTCCATAAGTTCTCTTCTCTTAGAACTCCACAAGAAAATGCGTTGTAAAAAGAAAGAACAGATCATTGTAAGAAATGGCTAGAACCATGATCCATGATAAGCATCTTCTAAAATGATTGTGGGCAGAAGATGTTAATACTTCATGTCATGTTCATAATAAGATCTATATCAAACCAATTCTGAATAAAACATCATATGAATTTTTTAAAGGAAGAAATCGAAGCATATCTTACTTTCATCATTTTGGATGTACTTGTTACATCTGAACAATAAAGTCTATCTATAGAAATTTGATGTTAAGGCTCAAAAGACTATCTTTATAGGATACTCTGATCACTCTAAAGCATAAGAAGTGTATAACTCTGAAACTAAGATGGTTGAAGAGTCTATACATGTAAAATTTGATGACAAAGGGCCTGACCCTGATACGTCTGAGCTTGTTGAAAGTTTTGCAGATTTTCAGGTTTCTGAAGAACATCTAGAGGTTGGACCTTCAGAAGTTAGTATCTTAGAAGTCATAGATTCAGAGGTAGTTGAACCAGAAGCTGACCATTTGTCTAAAGCCCCTCCAGAAGTTGAAGATTCAGAAGATGCTCAAGAGGGTTCAAAAGTGTTTGCTCAACCCAAGAAGTCTTTCAAATATAAAGATTCTATCCAGAAGATCTAATCATTGGAAATAAGGATGATCCCGTAAGAACTAGATCAACTTTCAGAGATGATTATTGTGTGCTAGTAAAGCTAGCGGAAATATATCCGAACATAATGCACGCTCGAACATACAACAGAGTCGTCATTGAACTTTATTTGTTCCCGAAGTAAAGGGAAAACATCGATAAAACCCGGGGGAAAGAGATATGTTGGGTAAGGAAGTCGGTTATGCAAGGGGAAGGTATTAGCACCCCCAAACATCCATTGTACTCCATGGGAACCGTTTTGATTATTCTTGCTCGAATAGGTGTTACATATAAAGATTACTCGCAAAAGGATGGGAAAAGGAAAAGAAATAGATAAAGTGTTCGGTGAGGATTGGGGCCCTCATGCCTACGTATCCTCATAGTGCAATGAGAAATTCATAGCTCCGTAGTTCAAAAAACTAGTGGTGGGAGATGAAAAGAAGTGTGATCAAAGTATGGTCTGAACCAAAGGATTGTGTTTTGAACTCCAACAAGGGTAAAAAGATGAATCCAAGAGTAAGATGGCTCTTACCAGTACGTGGGCTAGCATGGCTTCCATTATAGGGTAATGCCGAAAATACAAAGAAATAAGTGTTTAAGGGTATGACCAAAACATCTCTTGGTTCACAAGGGGACACAAGAAGGAGTACAAAGAGATAATGTATTTGTCTCAAAGAACTAGTATATCACATGGAGCGAATGAGGGTAGAATATGAGTGCATCATGGAGATGAACGGAATGAAGTGACCAAAGTCACATAAATGAAGGGTTTTGGTAACAATGACTGAAGAGGTGTAATTTGAAACTGAAGGTAAAGGTATATTGGAATCCATAAGAGAAATAGGATTTATACCATATAGGGAAACAACACTAAACGATACGTGGAATAATATGGTTGCCACTATATGATATTTAGCCAAAAAAAGAAGGAATTAAATGTTTGGGTCTTAGCCAAACAACTCTAGGTAGAAATGCGGACTTTTCGCTAGGCGTCCTAAAAAGGTGTATATGGAATTCCAAAGAAAACTGTATTTCGATGTCAAAGAAATAGTAATGTGTCACTGAATTGGACGGTTTATGATCGAAGGTAGATAACGGATTATAAAAGATATGAATGATGCCCTAAGACGGAAGGAAGAATAATTAGAAGTATGCTCGCCAAGGATTCGCATCCTCTTGCCTATGTATTCTCATCGTACAATGAGAAAGTCAGAGCAATCGTAGTTCGTGGAACCACGAGAACAAAGAGAGAGAAGAATGATGAAAAGTATAAATTGCACCAACAAAATGGTATCAAGGGAACCCACAAATGGATGGTGTAGCGGTAAATTCATGACAATCAAGCTAAGGATAAGTTTAATGTCAAAAAAAGTAGAGTCGCCACTGCGCTTTTATTGTTTCCAAAGAAAAATGGAAAAATATGAACAAAACCCAAAGATAAGAAGTTTTCGAATCAAAACTAATAAAATTCCAGAGATTATAGGTAAGGGGGTTGGTTACACAAAGGGAAGGTGTTAGCACCCAAAGTGTTATACGTACTCCTAGGGAGCCCTTTTTATGTGTGCATGTGTTTTTGGTATAAATGATGTTTGACAAAAATAGAGTGTGAGTTCTTTTTGTCTTTTGAAATTTGAATGGATTTGTTAGTTCTTTTTGTCTTTTGAAATTTAAGTCAATATGGTTAAGTTTATTTACAAATTTGATTTAAGAAAGATTTTGAAAATTCAATGGCATAAGGCCAAAGTTTCTAATTATTAAAACAAAGTCTAAGTTTGAAATCACAAGCAAAGAAAGTTTTTGAAAATGGGGAGAGATTTTGAAATTTAAGAAGTGGGAGGAGATGGAGAGACTACCCTAAGCATAAATTTAAAAGTTAAAAGTTGAAAAGATCTTACCAATGGGATGCAATCCAACAGACAAGAATGTCATATAGAAACCCATTTTCCTTGGACTTTTATCAAGTAATAATCAATAAGCAATGAGCAATATCCAGATATTATGAAGATCAAGGCATAAAATAAAGATAGCCACATACAAGCAAGCAATTCCAATAGCTAGCAGTCTTCTCGTGCATTATATGAAACATTCCTCGATCAACTTAGAGCAAAGCATCAGACACAAGATCAAAATAACAATTAAGCATAAAGACAGAGTAGCAGATGAATTCAAACAAATACCATGGCTTGCATCAGATGAAAGCCTAGTTCACAGTAGCTCAGTCTCAGAATGTTGGCATTAGCCAAGTCCTTTTTGCATAGGGAATATTGTCTAATCCTAAGTCCAAAACTTATGATCAAGTCCAACAGTCCACCAAATGTTTTTTAGGGTTTTTGTTGTTATTAGGTGTTTTAGGGTACTAAGACCACAGACAAAATCAATACACACAAACAAATATATACAATCACAAGATATGGCTTAAATAAGCAAAGTGAGAATGACATAATCATAAACAAGTTATATGAAATGTAAATGGCAATGAATGATAAATGACTGAAATTTAAATTGCATAATAGTAAATGACTTGAAAGTAAAGAAATATTAACAAGAGTTTGTCAAATGTTAGTCAAAATTTAGTCAAGTATTAGTCAAGTGTTAGTGGTGATTTTTAATTGATTAAGTCATTCTTTAGAGAACACCCAACCATTAATTCACAAGTATGAATCCTTATACCAATATATCTTCCATGAGAAGGGCTCCAACTTGGATAATTCAACAAGTATGCCACTAGCTCCCATGAAAGGAAAAAGGTCAAGTCTCTACGCAATACCATGAAGAATGAGAGACATACAATCTCACTTACTAGAATGTTATTCCTTGAGGGTCAAATTTAGCTCTATGTTAAGCAATCATAATTGGACTTATGTAAAAGTCACAACTATCTGAGGTCGGGTGATCCGCTGTCGCACACGGGTCAAAAACGAGTTTAAAAGTGTAGTAAAACGGAAGCGACACTCGAATATCGTATCACAAGGACTCTTGAATGTTGTAACCACACTAATGAAAATAAGGGGGTTTTTAAGGTTCAAAACTTAAATTGATGATTATTAAAGGTAAAATCAAAATTGATAAATAAGTTAATCTATTGTATCGATTTCCTACTAATCATCGATTCTTATAATTTCAATTCCCTAGCGGATTCAATCTCATTCGATTACAATATCCACTGACAAGCGCAAATTGGTATTATATGATGTATGTTCCTAATTTTCGAATTAAGCAAACGGATTTAAGCAGACGCGAATTAAGCAAACGCGACTTAATCAAACACGATAACGAAAAAGCTACGCTAACGTGATTATAGTTAAGGATCATACAACAATCAAATTTAATCAACTCTATCCTATAAGAAACAATCGAAATAAGCAAACAAAAGTAATCGAATTAAGCAAACGAGTTTATAGGAAGAATTGAAAAGAAATCGAAATTAAACTGAAATTATTAAAAACCTCAAAATGGAATTTGAATACAACAAATCAGCTTTTTGGAATTAGCTCTCCATGAAATCTTCTAAGCAATATTGTCTCATCCAAATTTAGAATTAGGATTCATGTAGCAGTGGAAGACCTAATATAATAAAAGGGAAACTCGGGCCCTTATGGGATCCGACCCGAAAATTACAAAAATTGGCGCAAACTAACTATTTTAATTAAGTCTGGAACTTCAATGAATTATTCACCCTCCTTCACTTAGAATCCGCTTTTGACTTCAACATGAAACTTTTATCTTATCCTCTCATCTTTCCAACGCATATTAAAACGCGTCAATCCGACTCCTATAGCTCAAGTTATGATTTGTATAGTGATAAGGTATCAAATAACTATTTATGCTGAAAATAAAGTATGAAAATAAAATAAAGGCAAAAATAAACTTAAATATAAAAACACACTAAAATAGTAAAAATAATAGAATAAATTATAGAAATGCATAAGTATAATTATAGAAGAATGTGCATCAAAATGCACTGATCATCGGGCAATAAAAATGTAGGTGTTAATGCATGTTAGAGATTTGGTATGAAGAACCAAACTCCTAAAACATACCATACACTAAAAGAAAAGATCAAGGGGAGGGATATATCTTAGTCACACTTGTATTAATTCATCTGACACAAGGTCATTGATGAACCAATTAGCCTTTAGACATTAGAGATTTCATTGGTCAAAAGAGGGAATGGGGAAGAATAGGGATGAAGATGAAGAGGGAGGGGAAGATAGAAACACAAATTGATTATGAGAGGAATTTCATCAAATCGAAACCATCCATTCATTTTGGGAGATGAAATGTACATTTCATCAATCCCCTAAATCCAATGGTTTTGATCCAACAAAAGTCAAATCAACCTTAACCAAGGCCCAAACAGAAAGTCAAACATCACAAGACCATAAAAATGGCTCAACAACATTTTTAAACATTTAATCAATTTAAAAATGAATTAAAATACATTTTTATTTGGTTAAAACCTAAAACCCCTTCAAAAGATCAAATAAATGGCCAAGGGATTTATCCTAAGTCAAACAAGTTCAAAGGACCTTAGACAAAAAAATTAACTATTTTTGAAAGGTCAGTAGTATTTTTAAACAATTAAAAATATGCACAAAAACATTTAATTCATGAAAAATATCAAAATTAATCCAAAAATTAATTTTAATTTAGAATATGGAAGAGAAAAATATTAAAATTTTTTTGGTGAAAGTCCCATATTTTTTGGGTTAAAAATGAAATTTCTATGAATTAAATAAAATAAATTGATTAAATGGAAATTCACAAAATAAAAAAAAAACAAGGGCCATCAGATCTCCCTTATTAATTGAGGTGGCAGATCTGATGGCCAAGCGTGCGCGTTCCATGGTGAACCTGAGTCAATGCATCACAAGCGTGGTATTTAAAAGGGAAGACTGAGATTAAAACATTTCAAATAGATGAGATGGTCAGGATGCAAACCAGCACATCACCGGAGCTAGGGCTCCGGTCGTCTTCTCCAGTGGACCTCACTGGACTGGTCCACCCTCAACTCAATGAAAAATGAAAAACAAGGACACTGTTTCAAAGGAAAAATGCTCAGGAGCTCGAATCTGGACTCAATTTTATTCAATTCCAAGTATATTGAAAGATACAGGGATTTGAATTTTGAGGATCATGAACTGAGTTGCTTCGATTTGACCTCAAAGCAACTCAATCT
The DNA here is from genome assembly GCF_024323335.1 of Lathyrus oleraceus. Taxonomy (NCBI): domain Eukaryota; kingdom Viridiplantae; phylum Streptophyta; class Magnoliopsida; order Fabales; family Fabaceae; genus Lathyrus; species Lathyrus oleraceus. Next base: position 393,317,007 of record NC_066585.1, read on the forward strand.
TGTTGCCTAAATTGGTAGGACTTCAGCCAACCAAAAATCAAAGAGAATGGTTAAGAATTGAGAGAGAACTGAAGAGAGAAAGTTTCTGAAAAAATCACCTTTGAGTAGCTTGAATCTGGCTTGATCTTATTTCCAATTGACCTTGACTCGACTCCAGAAGCTTGCAGGAAGTGAATTGGATCAAAGAAGGGCTTGGATTCTTGGAGTTTCAATCTCAAAATAGAAGGAGATTTGAAACTCGATTTCAAGTGAAATCTTCAATTTTATCCTTTAATGGAGGTTAAGGAGGCAATGGTTCAAAGCTTGGGCAAACAGGGATCCTCTTTCTGATCACAATGGCCTTGTATTTATAGTGTATCAAGTTACTTTTCACACACTTCCAATTTTTTCAAAATTTAGCAACTCTTGCTTGCATGGATGCATGGGCGTGTACAAGGCCCAATTCATGATGTCAAATGGTCCAATATTATGTGCTTGTCATCCTGAAATGATGTCACATGGCCATGCATAATAGAAATGAATTTTGAACATAAATCTTACCAAATGAAACCTTGTGAAGAACCCATGCGCAAGTCCTTCAATCTTGGTCCAAATAAGGTGATCTTGGACTTTTTAGAAAGGTGAGATCAAGGGGAACAACTTCCATGTTGAACACTTTTCCATTTGGATCTTGGATCATGATGAAATTTGAGGTGGAAGTTTGGAAAATCAAACATAATTGAAATTTTTCTAAGTACCAAATCAAATGTTCACTTCTTCCACCTTGAATAACTTTTGTTATGAGCTTCAGATGGAAAAAGTTCCTTCATGAAAGTTGTATCTATTTCAAATCTATTTAATTTAGTTACAAATTTGACCTCATTTGGATTTGACATGAAGGAGTTATTCATTTTAGAAGTTGAGGAAAATTGCTTGCTCACTGGTAATGGAAAAAAATGACCTATAATCTATCCTCTTGGCACATACCCTTGCAAGTTGAATTTGAAGTTTCGCAAAGAATAAAAGTTGGAGAGGACATATTTAAATTGATCATGAAACTTAGATGGACTTAATATCATGAAAATTGAGCAAGTTATGTTCCTTGAAAGTTGACCTCCTAACTAGGGCACACACAAAATGACCTATAATCTTTCACCATAAACAAATGACTTTACAAGAAAAACTAGATCTTGACTTCAACATGAAAGTTGTTTGGAATGTAATAAGGATAACTTTGATCTTAGAATAATTTTCATATGACAAACATTGTAAGCGACAGGGTCTAGTGAATCCCAGTTTTGACCAGTTGACTTTCTATGGTCAACCACCTTGAACCAACCTGCAAACTTGAAGCTCTCTTGATCTTTGGGACTCATGGAGGATCATATAAGCATAAGATGATGCATAATGAATTATCCCTTGAAATATTGGACCAGTTGTTGAAGACACTTGCTAAGGAAGTTACACAAGATACCTGGATGAATTAGGGCTTCCAAGACAAACAAGCTTCAAACTCTTGGTGATTTCTTGATCATAATGATAAGTGAAGATCATGGGGATCCATATATGATGTCTAGAGACAATGTGAACCATCTATTTATTGATCTCATTGCATTGAGGGTCTCAAACCCTAGTTGTGAGCTTGATGAGGCACACGTGGACACATACACTACCTACAAAAGAAACAAAGTTATGCATAGACATATTTTTTGGTTTTTTGGTTAGTAAATAATGAAAAATAAAGTATGATATCATCAAGTGTGCTTGGTTATATCTCCCAATGCAAACCCAGTAAATAAGGGGTAAGGAGGATGCCAAGGTCTGATCCCAAAGACAATGCATATGATGAGATATCATGAGGGATCTTAGGGTCAAAATTGGGGTCTTACAGATGGAACTTGGAATCAAAGAGTAAATAGGCATTTACCAGTACATGGGCTAGCATGGTTGTCACTATAGGGTAAACCCCAAAGCAAAGACTGAAATAAGTGTTTGGGTGCCAGCCAAACAACTCTTGATTCGCACGACAGGTTGTTGTTATATCGTCCTAAAAGGGTATAGGCGGGGCCCAAGAGAAAGTATTGTTGTGTACAAGGAATAATATATCACTGGCTAGGGAACAAACAGTTCAAGATCAAAGAAGAATAGTATTTTGGATCCAAGAAGAGAGATAGACTCTGAATTGAAGAGCAAGGTGGTGTTTAAACTCAAAAATACTGAATTAAATGTTTGGATGGAACTCCAAATAACTCTCAATGGATGAGGTGGATTGTCGCTAAATCGTCCTAAAAGGATGTACAAGGAGTCTAAGGAGAAGTATAGTTGATCTCAAAAAGTTGGTCTTAATTGATGAACGAAGAATGATTAATTGATAAATAGGGTAACTCGTGAAGAAACTGAGTTCTCCTGCCTACGTATCCTTATAGTGCAATAAGGAAGTCAGACCTTTCGTAGTTCAGCCCACTAGAGCTGAAAGCAAGATGATTAAGGAGGCAAGAAGAGATGATAAAAAGATTGAATGAAAGAATAAACTTGATAGTTATTTGACAAGAATCACACTAAAGTCTATGAGTAAAGGTGGATACGATAAGCAACAAGCCAAATGTCCTACACCCATAGGTATCCAGAATGAGTGTAGGAAAGCTTCAGTCTCATTCCTTCTTTACCACTTAAGGCTCGTGGCATGTAACTATCATTCTTACTTTCAAGTTGCTAGGGTAGAATATTTGTTTTTGTTTATGTAATAATGATGAGCGACGAACTTAATAGTTGATTGACGAGAATCACACTAAAGTCTGTGAGTAAAGGTGGATACGATAAGCAACGGGCCAAATGTCCCGCACCCAAAGATATCCAGAATGAGTGTAGGAAAGCTCCACTCTCATTCCTTCTTTAATACTTAAGGCTCGTGGCATGTAATTCTCATCCTAATTTTCAAGTTGATGGAAGAGAATGTTCGTCGTTGTTTCTTGTAATTGAAGACCTTATCAATCGTTCAATTCGAGTTGCACTAAAGTCTATGAACGAAGGTGAATACAATGAGCAACTGGGTAATTCGTCCCATACCCAAAGATATTCGGAATGGGGGTAGGAATTCTCCATTCCCATTCCTTCTCCATTGCTTAAGGCTCGTATCGTACAACTTGAGTCATGATAGATAAGTTGTTGTCGTAGTCCTTGCTTATTGCATTGCTTTGTGATGATAGGTGAATACGATGAGTGATGGGTCATTCGTCCCATACTCAAAGATATTCAGAATGGAGGTAGGAATTCTCTAGTCTCATTGATTCTCTAATACTTAAGGCTCATGCCACACAATTCTAGCCTTAATTTAACCAACTCTTCAAGATGCTACCTTTGATATGGTCATATTATCCACTGCTTGGTATGACTAAGGATGCCTTGATTGAGAATCTGACTTGAGGCCTTGAGCTCCACAACTTAGAAGAAAAAATCTTATTAAGTGACCAAGGATCTTTTGGTCACTCAATTTAGACTGTGGGATCATACAAGTTCAAAGGATTTAATTTATCAAAATTACTTTTGACCAAATTGAATCGAGGGGTTTGAATTAATTGGAAATTAAGATTAAACCTAATCTAATGGTTAGAATTGAGTTAAACTATCCTAAGGGATCATGTTATAGTTAGTCATGGTTTGGTTAACATTCTAAGCCTAAGGGATCATGCCTTGAAAATTCGATTAAAATTTCTAAGGGAGCATGTCAAGTTATATGGTTAAAAGCAACACAATAAATCCCTAAGGGTAAAATGCTTATTTTGCAAAGTATTTATAATAAAATTCTAACCAAGCAAAATCAAGTAAAAGTCTAAAACCTAAATCCTAAACAACTTGATTAAATCTAACTCTAAAGGAGCTAACTAAACTTAATCAAATTTAAAACCTAATTAAAATTCCTAAAAATTCTAATCTAATTCTAATTACCCTAATTAAATTCTAATATTCTAACAATTCTAATTAATTTCTAGAAAGTTAAATCTAAAACTCTAATTATAACCTAACATCTAATTACAATTAATTTATAATATTCCAAAATCTAAACTAATTCTAAAGATTAACTAATCAAAATATAAAACCTAATTAATCCAATCAAGCTAAGGTCCAAAAATCCTAATTGAATCCTAAAATCCTAATATTGTAATTTAATTGGGCTTAATTAACCAAATAAGAAGACAAATCAAATGGGTAAAGAACCTGTTAGCAGGTGCAAATAGAGGTTTGTTGGGCTTTTAGGCCCAAGCTGCAAATGGCTATAAACTTGGGTCCAAGGTTTCGCTCGACTTCATCATCAAGTAGGTCACGTGGCGCGTACCTCTATGTCCAAAAGCCACTCCTCTTCCACGCACCGATTTGGAATGAAGCAACGCTTGATTTTGGCCTTGCGTGAATCTGGTATCACCACGAACACTTCGTCTTGGTGCAGGACATGGTGGAATCAAGAGGATGAAGTCACGTTCAAAGCGAGTCTTCGATGCCCAGGTCTAGAACAGCGATACGACATCACAATTCCGTCGCTTTCAAACTTCGAAGAGCGACGAAGAAATATGGCTTCGAGGTCGCGTTCCCTTTCCGAAATCGCATTAGCCGGATTCCATTACCATTTCTATGTACGCGAACGTGAAAAGAGCAGAATTGCAACCATAGCGAAAACTCATCGAATCGGGATTTTGATGCATACTGGTACTGAACCTTTTTCTCTTTCTAATTCGATTCACCTTCCCTTCTTCCTGCGGTGAGGATTCTTCCTTCTTCTCCTTCTGTTCTCCGTATTGAGTTCTTGTTGTTAATTTGTGGTGGTTGCAGGATTTTATTTGGTTCTGGTCATTCTGATATGAGGGTTATTTGAAGATTGAAGAAGGTTTGGGGGCGAGTGAAGTTGACAGAAGATTGAAGGTTGAAGGAGAGTGAGGTTGACAAAATGACGAAAGTTGAAGGATGATGGATGATGAAGATTGAAGAATCCCCCAGGATTGGAGAATGACGAACCTTTTATAGGAGAGGGCAAGAGTTAACAGAATTAACTTTGTTAACTCATCCAGGTGAAAAAGTTGTTAGCAGGTAAAACTCTGTTAATCCTTTGCAGTTAGGAACATGTTATGTTAGTTAAATTCAGTTAGATACGTATTCTGTTAGTTAGTGTTAGTTAGTTTGACGAGCTGTTAGTTATTTCTATTAGATGACAGTTGGAATGTTAATTCCGTTATAGTTAGTAATTAGGATGTTAGTTAAAGTCATATTGAATTGGAATGCAGTTGAAATTTATTTTTAGTTAGTAATTAAGGAGTTTGTTAAAATGAAAGTGAAATGCAATCGAAACTTACGCCGAAACTCAAATGCGGAGTTAGTTATGATTGTTAGTTGGGAATTAAGAAAATAGTTAGAGTGAAACTAAAATGAAATGCCATTGCAATTAAAAATTCTGAATGTAGAGGAAAGAAAATTTGTTATTAGTTGGTTGTAGATTGAATCTAATAGAAGGAAACGGTTTTGTTACTGCTGGTTTTGTGATTTTTTGTTATACTGTGAAAACAATGGAAATTTTTGATACCCGATTCTGAAACGGGGGTTACATAGTACGTCATTTTCTGTTTTGCAATGCAAATTCAAAGTAAAATTCGTTTTTCATACTGTTAGTCAGAATGAAATAAAATTGGGATTCAAATGGAATTGTAAGTGAAACATGCTTTTTTGTTGTTTATCAAAATGGAACCTTATTTGTTATTGAAGTGCAATGAATCTCAATCTTGAAATTTGAAATGTATGCCAATTACAATTATGAAGAACGTTGTTCTCAAATTCCTAGCTCTGCTGATGGATACAAATGGTATTTATCTTGACTTGTTGGATTGTTGATCAAACTGTTATCGGTTTGTTACCGGTTAGGCCAATTAGATGAATTGAGTTAGAATGTCAATTTGTTTGGTGGTTCTGCTTCTCTTTTGTTAGAGAATGATTCAGTTATGTTTTGTTGAGGTTCGAGAAGTTGTTCTTGTTATGGTTCAGTTGCAAAGTGGAGTTGGAAGGAAATGAATTTTGAAATTCAGGTTTGACAAGCAATGTTAGTTAGATGCACCATTATGCTTAGTCAGTTAGGAATGCTTAAAGTCAGTTAGTGAACCTTTTGAAAATCAGTCATTTAGTTAAACTCAATGTTACATCTTAGTTAAAAAGATTAGTGTTATAACTGTGCAGTCCTGTTATAGGCTGGTTAGTCTTTTATTGGTCAGCGAAAACACCTTTTGTATTGGTTAATTCAATTATTAATCCGTTAGTAGTTAGTATTAGATTGGATGAACGTCTATGCCGAATTCAAGCTGCAGGTTTGGATGAAACAAAGCTAACGGTAGAATGTTAGATGACTTATTAAGCGGTCAAGTAGTTGGAAATCAACGGTGTCGATGTTGGTCTGCTACCGACCCACCAAACGAGGTTGTGAAAATTTATATTAAACCTGAATTATGTTAGTTGATGAACCACATCTTGATATGTTAATTTCGGTTAGTAAATGAATTGTTAAGTTGGAATGTCAATGGAGTTTACTTGAAATGTGAATTGTGAAATGCAATTGGGAATGAGAATGCAGGTTAATGAATATTTTTATTCAATTGGTTCTGAATTCTTTTATTGCAGGGTGGTTCAGTGACTCGGAAGGACATCGGTTTTGTTAGTGAAGAGAAGGTGGGATGGTTTGGAGAGTGGAACTGGTTCTGGCAGCTTGAAAAATGCAGGTTCACGGTAAGCTCCAAATATACCACCAGCTTGTGTAAATATGAAAAAGTGTCATTTGTGAGATCTCTTGGAAACAAACCATTTGCATTAACTGACTTCGTTTTGGTTTTCATGCCCAGCGGTTCAGGATTCGGCGCGGCTAGAACAAGTTATTCCATTTAAACTCCAGCTACTTCAGCAAGAAGCGATAGGTTTGTACTTGACGAAGATGCCACGGAAACAGGCCCACGTCCTTATGGCCACGCCATGGATCCCTGTCGGAGTTTTACGGTTAAATGAACAAGCATATTGTTTTGTCACCAAGTATAAAATCTAACACATGTTGTAGACAAAGTAATTCCTGATATGCTTATAAATTGTATTTTTTATGAAATCGATTGTAAAGGAAGCTTAATGGATGAATGGTATGATTTTTCCAATCTTTTGGATCATGTATAGATGTATTTAGTGTATGTTAATTACTCATGATAATAACAATGTTGGACTTGAAACGGTTTCCAAGAATTTTATCCAATCATGATACTGAGCCTGTGTAAGGGTAAGAGAGATATCCGTGAGTTTTCTCAAACGGGATCTCGGGATCACTTCTTTCTTGGCTTCCAAGACGATGATATTGTAGGCTTGTATTGATGGGATAGACCAAGTATGTTCTGTTCATAGCCCACTTAGACACCAACTTATGGTGATCAGTAGGCTCGTTTATGCCATCTTCAAATATCTCAATTCATTCACGTGGACTGATATCCTCCCATCTCTTGTCAATTCCCCAAGGCTCTCCAAGTGTACTGACTTCCTCAATCTATCAAAAGTTTCATTCCCTTGTTCATCCATTATAACAACATCAAGCTTAGCCAAAGTTACACCTGAAGAAAATGGATGGTCGGGATTATTGATTGAATCTTCGTATCTGAGGTTTCCAATAATTGTAGAGATAAGAGAACTCAGCCATGAATTTCCATGGTCGGGATTATTGATTGAATCTTTGTATCTGAGGTTTCCAATAATTGTAGAGATAAGAGAACTCAGCCATGAATTTCCAGAAGATGGACTTCCCAACTTGGCCTTGGATATTGCATTAAGTGTTGTTAACTCTGCTTCCTCAATCTACTAAAGCTTGTCTTGGAAACGTTTTTCTCTATCCTCCTCCTTTACAGTTCGAGTATCTGGAGCAGGATTAGCAAGATCAAAGATACGATCGATTAGAACAATCACCGGTTCTTTCCCGAAACTTTTCCAAGGAACCTTCAATGTGATGGTACCAATAAAGCCAGCTTTGACAATAAGCGGGAGTTATAGTGCAATTAGTGTCTCTGACTTTAGCTTCGAATCTTTGAGGACAACGTCACCCTTTCAAACACTTATTCTCAACACCTCTGAAGAGGGTCCATGTACATATTTGCCCAGATATCTTCGAAGCAAATGCAGTACGTGAGCTTCGAACATGATGAATAATCGGAGAAGCCATAGGAAATGGTCTGTGACGAAATGAGCGATTGGGAGAATGTTTTAGAGAGAAAAGATAGAATTAGGGTTTAGAAGTCAATGTCTAATATCCACAAGATCCCTTAAGATCAAGCATTAGGGTCGGGATGCACAAATGGATGTCATGATGTAGGCCCTAGGAGTTGAGGTTCTAAAGGATCAAGCCATTAGGGTTTCAACCTATCTGATGAGGAAAACCATAATCTTCAAGCCTAATACTAATTTCCATTAGCCATAACCTCGAATCTATGATGTTGGTTAACATGTGTTGATTATTCACGAATGATATGAAGGAGAATTGTGGTCCAAAACGCAGCGGAAATTAAAATTTTCTCCTTTAGAGATCCTTACGAATGGTCATTATCAGTGATAGAATATTTACCTCTTGTGACGATTGAAACCTTTGGTGCAGATCTCTTATGACGATCAAAACCTTTGATGCAGATCCACGGAGCGATCACGAACGTTGAACGATGACAACGTCTCTACTCAGTCCACACGAACAGATTCCTTCAGTCTCAGTGCTAGCTGGTATGAATGAAGACTTTGAGTGTGTGTGTGTGTGTGTGTGGGAGAGAGAGAGAGAGAACGAAAATAATGCAACCGCAATGAATGCTTCTACGCAAGGGTTCTATTTATAGAACCATTTGTGTGGGCTTCAAGCTAAAAAGTCCACTTAAGTGTATTTTGGCCCATATCTTATAATATGTCCAAAATCACTTAAGCCCATGGTACCTTACCATATTTCGTATTCTACTTAAGTACACCGTACCTTACGATGTTCTACAATTCACTTAAGGGCACCGTACCTTACGGTGTTCCTTAGTTACTCTATCTCTCATCAATTCGTCCTTTGTGTGTGACCCTGTAGGTTTTCGCGGCATTGCCAATTATATTAAATCATACATTTAACATAATAAACAGTGAGCGGTATCTAGCAACACATCGCTGCTACCCAAGACACGAAAATGTCATGTGATCTGGCAAATCCTTCTGTGATAATACTTATGTGCATAATTACCTTTTTGCCCTTATGTCTATATTGAACACAAGGCATAGACTGTGTCATCCTTGTCCAGTTCAATATTGGGCCCATAAACATTTATCCTGTTACGCAGGATGGGCAAATTCCATCTAGATCACTCATGTCCCTCAGCATGCTTCGTGGAGTACCCATCAACTCTCTTTATGGTTATCCAGTTACGGACAACGTTTGATCAACAATAAAACACTCGACTCTACATCTAGGGTCCATAGTGGTTTCAGGTCGAAGAGTGGTATACACCATTATCACCATGAGAATAACTTATGACACTTTGCATAACTTTCTATATAGTATTCTCATAGCGGATCAATCCGGTATAAATATTACTCTTAATATTCACACCTATGTTTAAGACTTGATAACTCCTTATCCATGATCCATGAGATGTGATCATCAGTCTATATACATAATAGTCTTAATGCTTTAATGTTATCCCACTTCACAATAAAGGTCGACTACGGATACTTTAAGAATAGTGTCCTTATGTTTAATGTGATCTCATGATTAAGGCATACTTGATACATTAAACGGACTAGCTATTCTAGGGACTTTATTAAACAAACATAATAAAGAAAAAGCCTTTTATTATTAATAAATAATTCGATACAAGTACCAAAAGTATTGGCCTCTAGGGCTTACACCAACAATCTCCCACTAACACTAGAGCCAATCAGGCATACCCTTAATGCCCATAGATCTAATATGGCCATCATGCTTCTGCTGCGCAAGAGGCTTTGTCAGTGGGTCAGCAATATTGTCAAGTGTAGGTACTCTGCATATTTTCACATCTCCTCTATCTATTATCTCTCGAATGAGATGATAACGCCTAAGTATGTGTTTGGATCGTTGGTGAGATCTAGGCTCCATAGCTTATGCAATAGCACCATTGTTATCACAGTAGAGACCAATGGGATCCACAATGCTAGGAACTATGCCAAGTTCACTAATGAACTTTTTGATCCAAATAGCTTCCTTTGCTGCACTTGAGGCATCAATATACTCGGCCTCGATTGTAGAATCAACAACTGTATCTTACTTTGAACTTTTCCAGCTCACAGCGCCACCGTTTAAGCAAAACACATAACCGGATTGCGATCTAAAGTCATCCTTATCTGTCTGGAAGCTAGCATCGGTGTATCCAATTACAACCAACTCTTTCTAACCTCCATATATCAAGAATGAGTCCTTAGTCCTTCTTAAATACTTAAGGATATTCTTGACAGCTACCCAGTGAGCATCACCAGGATCAGATTGGTACCTACTCGTTGCACTTAAAGCATACGAGACATCTGGTCGAGTACATAACATGGCATACATGATAGATCCTATTGCAGATGTATATGGAATCTTATTCATGCGATCCCTTTCTTCCTTAGTTGAAGGGGATTGTGTTTTTGATAGACACACCATGTTGCATAGGTATGAATCCTTTCTTGGAATCATGCATATTAAAGCGTCTCAGCACTTTGTCTATGTATGTACTCTGACTTAGGCCAAGCAGTTTTTGTGATCTATCTCTGTAGATTCTGATTCCTAATATATAGGTTGCTTCACCTAGGTCCTTCATAGAAAAGCATTTCCCCAACCAAGACTTTACTTGTTGTAGGGTAGGGATATCGTTTCCAATGAGTAATATGTCATCTACATTGTCATACGGTGAACTGGACTTTTTATGGTTTTAATCGCAATGTCGCGGTTAGCAAGAGTCGCCACCGACTTTTCTTTTATCCAATAAGGAAAGGTGGAAAAGAACAGGAAAGACCTTAATTTAGATTTTGGGTTCGGGAGGTACATTATACAAAGGGAAGGTGTTAGCACCCTTTGTATCCATGGTTATCCATGGGCTCTTAATTGCTCGATCACTTATATTATTTTTGTCTAAAAAAGTGTTTGTGAATTGTTTGGAAAATTGTTTTGAAAAGAGAATTTAACTTTGTAATGATTCTTGTATGAATGTATACAAAGTGGTTATCCCGTTTTAGTTTTGAAAATTGTTTAGAAAAATATAACTCGGTAATGATTCTAGTATGAATGTATACCAAGTGGTGATTTTCTAAAGGCATTTTGAAAGGTGTGAGGTGCAAAAAAAATGTTTTAAGTTGTGAGCCAGCAATTAAGAGTTATACCGACCCAAGGTCTTTACGGGCATTTCCTATCCTTATGAGGGTAAAACTGTCCTTATTATTGAGAAATAAGTAGTTTTATCCTTTGGATGTAAAAGGGTCATCGTATGGTCATCGATTGGTCATTGAGGGCAACAGTTATGAGGATACCTTAGCATTCGAAGGGACTATCATCATTTAACCGTAGGCAACATCGGAGGGTCATCGAGGGACAAAGTTGTATATTCAAAGGCAACATCCGAGGGACTATAATTTATTTTATGATGATTTAACCGAAGGGTCTTTGCTAAGGGTATCCCCATATTCGCGGGACATGAGCGTAATATCGTAATCGTAAGGCAACAAAGAGAGGTCCAAGATCACTTATTCAAAGGCAAAGTTTTACAATTAATTATATAATTAGGATGAAACTCCACATTAAAATTATTAAAAATAATATATTAAAAATTAATACATTAGAAATTAATACATTAAAAAATAATTTAGGGTGAAACTCCACAAGGGTATCCCACAAATAAAGTGGTATACCTAGCCAATAACCTTTTCTTGGGATATGTGAACCTTTACGAAACTCAAAAAAAGAGACATGTCAGAACACCAAATCAGGGTGCAATCGAAGATTACACCGGAGAAATATCACAACAATAAATAGGATAGGATGAATAATGCATGGCTATGATAAAACATAAAAAAAAACAGAATAGAAAAGTCAGCTACTGTCTCGTTCGCCTCTGCTTCGCCTAGCGAAGGCCAGGCGAATATTCGCCCCAGGCTCGCCTAGCGATGTGCTAGCGAGCGGCCACGGATTTTGAATTTGAAAACAGCCTCATGTTAGGAACCTTGAATTTTTATGGCATTTAATCACAGGAACAGCATGGTCAAACATTCAGGGTATTCAGGCATATTTAAATTCACATACGAAAGCAAATTATATATCAACATTTAATCATGATGCATTATATATGCAAATATGGCCAATTGAAAGTATAAACAATAGAGATACGCAAACCTGTTTGCCAATTCAAGGTTGAAGGGGTTGATCACTTGTGGTATCGGAATGAGTTAGGCGGCGGGAATTGGGCGGCGGTGGCTTCGGTGCGGATGGGCTGCTTTCCGGATTTCTTTACTCTGAATTCTCCGGGTTGGCAGGGTTCCTATGCCAAAGTTTCTATCCGTCCTTCTCTGTTCTCTCTCTTTCTTTTTCCTCAAGGTTTTGTTCCAAGGAAACCTCAGAGTGTTTTGCTTCTCTTCCTTCTTTCTCCAGTGAATCTCCCAGTGTAAACTCCAAGTCTAACTCCCCGTCCTTTCCTCTACTGAAACTTCAGTATTTATAGACTAATTTTGTGGGTAATGGGCTTGGAATGAGGGAGACCCAAGTCCAAAATAATTTGTTATATTTTATTATTTATTTATTTTAATTATTAATATTAATTAATTAATTAATTAAATTTTTTTTTTCTTTTTTTTTTTTTTTTCGTTTTTTTTTCGTTTTTTTTTTTTTTTTTTTTTTTTTTTTTTTTAGGAAAAATGATGGGTAATTTTTGGGGTATGACAGCTGCCCCTGTTCAATATTCTTGAACCGAGAGAGTTAGGATGGCGTGTATGCCATTCGTGGTCTGGAGGTGGAAGATTATTGAACACTAGAATGCCCCAAAAATTTGCACTTGAGAATCGACAGTTGGTCTTGATGGAGATGGGCTTAAAGATGCCATCCGGGAGGTTTGATGACGAAAGCTTCAGATCGAGCCGTACATTAGGCCAATTTGAAGACATGGGTGCCACACTGGGTCGTACATTAGACCGAATAATGAGTCATCCATTAGGCTGCCGACTTCGCTGGGGAGTCGGAGTGTGTCATATGCTGTTGGGGATAAAGGATCAGAATGGACCATACGCTAGATCGTATCTGAGTTGAAGAGAGAGCCGTCCGTTAGGCTGAATCTGATGATGAAATGGGTGGTCGTACACTAAACTACACTTCAGAAATGTACCGTACACTAGGTAGCATCTGAGTAGTTGAGGATCCGAATGGGTCGTACGTTAGACCGCATTGGAGTTGCTGGAGCTCAGAATGGATCGTACATTAAATCGAATCTGAGTTGCAGAATGAGCCGTCCAGTAGGCTGAATCTGATGGTAAAAGGGAGTAGTCGTACACTAGACTACACTTCAGAAATGTACCGTGCACTAGGTAGCATCTGAGTAAGGGAGTAGCCGTATACTAGACTACCATTCAGAAATGTACCTGTCCGAAGGTAGCATCTGAGTAAGGGAGTAGCTGTATACTGGACTACCATCCAGAAATGTACCTGTCCGAAGGTAGCATCTGGGAAAGGGAGTAGCCGTATACTGGACTACCATCCAGAAATGTACCTGTCCGAAGGTAGCATCTGGGAAAGGGAGTAGCCGTATACTGGACTACCATCCAGAAATGTACCTGTCCGAAGGTAGCATCTGGGAAAGGGAGTAGCCGTATACTAGACTACCATCCAGCAATGTACCTGTCCGAAGGTAGCATCTGGGAAAGGGAGTAGCCGTATACTGGACTACCATCCAGAAATGTACCTGTCCGAAGGTAGCATCTGGGAAAGGGAGTAGCCGTATACTGGACTACCATCCAGAAATGTACCTGTCCGAAGGTAGCATCTGGGCAGATGAAGGTCTAACTTGGTCGTGCATTAGACTGTACTTGAGTTGAAGAAGGTCAGAATGGATCGTACGCTAGATCGTATCTGAGTTGTTGAGGGTCAGAATGGATCGTCCGTTAGATCGTATCTGAGTTGAAGAAGGTCAGAATGGATCGTACGCTAGATCGTATCTGAGTTGTTGAAGGTCAGAATGGATCATACATTAGATCGTCTCTGAGTTGTCGAAGGTCAGAATGGATCGTATGCTAGATCGTATCTGAGTTGAAGGAGTCATATGTTGAGCTGAATCAGAATGAACCGCATGTTAGGCTGTATCTGTATACGTTGTACTTGCAATAAATGTCTGGGATGGGCTTAAAGATGCCATCGCTAGGAGGATATCGAAGTGTTGTCAGAATGAATGTTCCCATGAATTGCATCTGGAATATGTATCTGAATCTTGTCTGTGATTGATAAAGGCGTCTGCCTGAATGAGCCTTTTACTTTGACTATATCAGGAGGATAATTAACCTGCAAAGAAAAGTTAGCTTTATGCTATGTCATGATGCATGAGATGTTTTATGCTTTCGAAAATAAATGCGAATGTTGTATGCATGCGTATGCTGTGAAATGATGTAATGAATGAGTTATGCGTATGAGAAGTTCTGCTTGGGGACTCTACTGGGGAAAAAAATCCCCATCTACTGATTGGAGATATTCGTGTTGAGGACCCTCTCTCGGCTGGGGGTTCTGATTTCTGTCTGATGGTAGAGATATTCAACAGAGCTTGGCTGGGGATGGATGAGATGATCAATCTGTCTGATGATGCCGACCTCTGTTGGGGAATAGCTGGCTGTGCCGGGGAATACTGCCAACTTCTTCTGGGGAAAAACAGGCTTGCTGGGGGAAGAGAATTGGTAGTGGATTCATTGGAAGCGTGATTAGACCTTATCCTCGATCCCGAAGTCTTGTAGTAATTGCTATTGCTATTCTATGTACGTATTTTTGATAAACATTGATCATATTCAAATGCACATATTAATTCAAATTAAAGCAATGGACGTTTACGCAACAAAACAGAAAAGTAAAAAACAAAAGCATCTTTTTTGAAAGAGGTTGTATTGATTTTGAAAGGAGGCCTATAAACAGGCAATTTGTGTACAAGGAGACAGAAATCCTAGTAAGAGGAAATTGTCGAAAACAAAGAGATAGCTATGTGGAAGAAGTCCTATTGATTTTAAGCCTACTACTGTCATTATGTCTTCGAGCATCTCATCCCTTGCTGTCGGATAGAAGTGATTGGCTTGGTCAGTCCCTCGAACTTGGATGAAAGTTGACTGAGAACGGGACATAGTCATACGCTTTAATCCCTAATTTTTGCCTGGACCGCCTTTTCAGGTTTTCAGCCCACCAGGATACCCTTTTTTGCCCAAGCCACCTTTTCAGGTTTTCGACTTGCCGGGTGTACATTTTTTTATATATATCCCTAATTTTTGCCCGAACCCTTTTGTTCGCCGGGATGCCCTTACTTTTGCCTAGATACGTCGATCTAGCGGGTCTTTTTCATGCGTAGTATTTTTTAACTATGTCCGCGTTCACGGGATGCGGGAAATCTTCGCCATCCACTGTAGCAAGTATCATGGCTCCACCAGAGAATACCTTCTTAACTACAAATGGCCCTTTGTACGTGGGAGTCCATTTGCCTCTGGGATCAGTTTGCGGTAGCACGATACACTTGATTACCAAGTCGCCAATTTGATACACTTGTCTCTTGACCTTTTTGTTGAATGCCCTGGTCATGCGCTTCTGATATATCTGCCCGTGACATACAGCCGCAAGTCTCTTCTCATCCATCAAATTTATCTGATCGAGTCGAGTCTGAATTCGTTCCTCTTCATCTAAGCCCGCCTCTTTCATGATTCTTAGCGAGGGAACCTGAACTTCCACTGGTAAGATGGCTTCCATTCCATAGACTAAAGAGAACGGAGCTGCCCCTATCGAAGTGCGTACTGAAGTGCGATAGTCATGAAAAGCAAATGGTAACATCTCATGCCAGTCTTTGTACATTACTGTCATCTTTTGTATAAGCTTCTGGACATTGTTAGCAGCCTCCACGGCGCCGTTCATCCTTGGCCGGTACGGAGAAGAATTAGAGTGTTTTATTTTGAACCGCGTGCAGAGTTCAGTAACCATCTTGTTGTTCAAATTAGCACTATTATCAGTGATAACTCTTTCAGGAGACAACAAGTTTCTCGAATAGATATTTGATAGAACCCATCTTAGAAATCAATAAAGTGGTATGATTCAACATGTACTGTCTTAGTCGGCGAGCAGCCCGAGCCAAAGCGCAGCAAGCTTTCTCGAGCTATGAGTATCTTGTTTCACAGTCGGTACCTTTTGCTAAGGCGGTATATGGCATGCTCTTTTCGACCAGACTCGTCATGTTGCCCCAACACACCTCATTGGATTTTCTAACACGGTCAAATACATGATTAGAGGTCTTCCTTCAACTGGTGGTGTCAGAATTGGAGGTTCTTGGAGACACTTCTTGATTTTATCAAAAGTTTCCTGACATTCATCATCTCTTGACTGTCCTCAGTAATTTTGAAGATAGGTTTGCAAGTAGCAGTCAAGTAGGATATAAACCGGGCAATGTAATTCAAGTGCCCCAAGAGGCTTCTGACTTCTTGTCTACTTTTAGTACTCAGATCGACAGTTTCAATTGACTCCTCATGCGGCTGTACAGTCCTTTCTTCTTTCAGTAACAGTCTGGCAAGTTCTTCAGGTACTTCACAATCTTCCTCACTTCCATCTTCGGCTTGGTAGATCGGATTTTCGAAGTCATAATGAACAGTAGCAGAACTATTATCAACAGGATCCAGAGTGGATGTGGATACGCAATTTGTTACGTGAGTGTGTGCAAGAAAGCATAGCTTATTTGAAAAATGACAGGAAAGATAAAGAGCGCAATATTTGAATGCAAAAAGTCCATTGATTTATTGAATATGAATATGCTTATGAGAATGACAAAACATTTAACCAAATTTGATACATTGAATAAACAACAAACAATTACTCCTGACTAAAGGAAGTTGGAATAGTGTCTTCAGCCTTCCAATTATCCAAGTTGCAATCGCTATTCACATCTTCTACAGCATTAACAGTCTTGTCATGATCGGGCATAGGAGCAGTGATGACATTAGGAATATCCAGAGGATCAAATTCAAATTCCCCAGCGTCGATCATATCCTGAATCTTGTTCTTCAGCGACCAGCAATCATTCGTATCATGCCCGGGGCTATCGGAGTGATAGGCACACCTGGCGTTGGGATTATAACGAGGAGAAGTAGTGTTGGGTTTTGCAGGAGGATCTCTGAGGGTAATTAATTTACTTTTAGCATACCCTGCAGTGCTTGTGCTAAAGTCATATTGATCTTCGTAAACTGCCTTCTTCCCGGGTTAATGTGCCTCACAGATTTCTTGTCCTTTTTCTTCTTGAGCAAGAGAGTCTTCAGTTCCTCCTGCCCCTTGGATAAGTTCAAGATCATCTCCTGGAGTTGAGCATTCTGAGCCTGGAGATCTTTGACAGTTTGTTCGAGGTCCATTTTTCTGTTTGAAGGAAAACCGTGAGAATACTGATCCTTTTAGAGTACCTGTTATGCAATGTCATGTTATGCTATGCAATGTATGAAATGTTTTCAAGGACTTTTGGAATTTATTTTGCATAAACTACCAAAAAAGAAAGCCACTTTTATTAATAATATTTGATTAATATATTCATTATAAGAAGTAAAATACAATAAAAGCTCAGGTCTCCCAGGGACGGCTTCTTTTTGGGCGAAGATATGTATTGAGTCTTCGTTCCTCATTAAGCTGGCCGGTGAGCTCTAACACCTTCTTCCTTGTAGCACAGAACTGGGCTTCAAAAGTATCTCTTTCCTCTCTCAACTGGATCCAGGACTTCTTTAACTCTTCAACATCGGTAGGCATATCTGGATAAGGAACGATCTGAGGAGTACCTCCTTCAGCTTCTGGTTCAACAATCAGTGGTCCGACTGCCAGATATGGCATGACAAGTTCACGAGCTCTTGTGCGGACCCATCTGAGATAAGGTTCCATAGGAATAGAGTTTTTCTGTCCTAAAGTACTTCTTTTCACCATGCCCCAAGCTCGCACAAATCTTTGACGGAGACCTTGGGAATCGTTATCATAGTCAAACACCGCGCCTTGTATAATTATTTCATGTGGACCATCTCTTCGAGCACAACCAAACTGACGTAGGGCTAAAGCAGGATTATAAGTAATACCTCCTCTTATCCCCATGAGTGGTACATTAGGGAATTCTCCACAACGGTCAATGATGATATTGTTTTCTTTGAAATGAGGACACCAACGGATGTCTGAGTGGGAGAGCGACATTATCCTTTGAGACCATCTCAAACTTTGCTCATTCTTCAAGACTGACTGAGGAAGGTGCGAAATAAACCACCTGGATAATAAAGGTATGCAGCACATGAGAGTCCCTTGCCTCTTCATAGTACGAGTGTGAAGGGAATGCAGAATGTCGCCGAGCAAGGTAGGCACAGGGTTACGAGCGAGAAATATCTGGATAGCATTCATATCTATGAATTGATCTGGATTAGGGAATAACACCAAACCATAGATTAGTAATGCTAGAATCTCCTCGAAAGCATGGACATTCATGACTTTTAAGAATTCTCGGGCCTTATTCATCAGAAATTTGGCAAGTAAACCCTTAACTCCACTTCTTGTTACCCAATTAGATTCAATATCTGACTTTGTCATGTGTAAAGCTGCGGCAACTTTTTCGGACCTCGGAATCTTTTCTAAACCACTGAAAGGTATTTGATCAAGAATAGGTATCCCAAGCAGCTGGGAAAATTCTTCTAATGTGGGCACCAACTGATAATCTGGGAATGTGAAGCAATGATGTTTAGGATCGAAGAACTGGAATAGGACTCTCATCATATCTTCTTTGAAACCAGTGGTAACCAAATCGAGGAGAGAACCATGCTTTTTGACGAACTGAGCCTGATCAGGAAGTTCTGACACTAAATCCTTGAGTTGAGGAGAGATGACTACAAAATTTATCCGGATAGTCTTCCTGGGAGCCATAGCCTTACAAAATAGAGCGAAGTTAAATCCCTAAGTCCTCGAAGTGATTAGTGCAATGTCATAATGTTATGATGTTATGATGTTATGATGTTATGATGTTATGATATTATGATATTAAACAAATAACAAGCATAAGCAAGTCATACAACAATCATTCCTAGGTTTTAAGGCTTGCATGAGTTCCATAGGTAAGTACCCTCCCCACTGAAGTTTGGTGGGTTCAACCTGTCTTAGAATAGTAACCGGGTTCTAGAAGGATCTCAAATCATTGACCTTTCCTTAAGTCCACTTCAGTGCAACACCAAGTGGTTGACCGAAGCTTCCCTAAAGTCCAATCTCAAAGAGTGTAGTATCGAGTCTCAACCAACTCCAGTCGGAACCGAAGCCAGTTATCTCACTACTTTCTAATGGCCAGGATGAGTCAATTAGGGTTCTAAAGGTCTGGTTAATGCTTTTATGGCACCACGCGAATGCCAAATATTTCCTCAACTAACATGAGGAACATCAGGACATCCAAAGTGCCACATTAACCGTAGCCATCATTTTGACCATTCCAGTATACGCCGGACAGTCGCGATGATCTCTTGCTACTTACCTAAGGTACACTAGATCCGGGTGTAGGATCTTTCCCTCAAGCATAACATACCCAAGCAATCCCTTAAAAATAAATCAGACAAATCGAATAAGTGATCTTGTTTTTAAGGTAACCTCTCTTTTTAAATCGTCCCCAGCAGAGTCGCCAGTTCTGTCATACGGTGAACTGGACTTTTTGTGGTTTTAATCGCAATGTCGCGGTTAGCAAGAGTCGCCACAGACTTTTCTTTTATCCAATAAGGAAAGGTGGAAAAGAATAGGAAAGACCTTAATTTAGATTTTGGGTTCGGGAGGTACATTATACAAAGGGAAGGTGTTAGCACCCTTTGTATCCATGGTTATCCATGGGCTCTTAATTGCTCGATCACTTATATTATTTTTGTCTAAAAAAGTGTTTGTGAATTGTTTGGAAAATTGTTTTGAAAAGAGAATTTAACTTTGTAATGATTCTTGTATGAATGTATACAAAGTGGTTATCCCGTTTTAGTTTTGAAAATTGTTTAGAAAAATATAACTCGGTAATGATTCTAGTATGAATGTATACCAAGTGGTGATTTTCTAAAGGCATTTTGAAAGGTGTGAGGTGCAAAAAAAAATGTTTTAAGTTGTGAGCCAGCAATTAAGAGTTATACCGACCCAAGGTCTTTACGGGCATTTCCTATCCTTATGAGGGTAAAACTGTCCTTATTATTGAGAAATAAGTAGTTTTTATCCTTTGGATGTAAAAGGGTCATCGTATGGTCATCGATTGGTCATTGAGGGCAACAGTTATGAGGATACCTTAGCATTCGAAGGGACTATCATCATTTAACCGTAGGCAACATCGGAGGGTCATCGAGGGACAAAGTTGTATATTCGAAGGCAACATCCGAGGGACTATAATTTATTTTATGATGATTTAACCGAAGGGTCTTTGCTAAGGGTATCCCCACATTCGCGGGACATGACCGTAATATCGTAATCGTAAGGCAACAAAGAGAGGTCCAAGATCACTTATTCAAAGGCAAAGTTTTACAATTAATTATATAATTAGGATGAAACTCCACATTAAAATTATTAAAAATAATATATTAAAAATTAATACATTAGAAATTAATACATTAAAAAATAATTTAGGGTGAAACTCCACAAGGGTATCCCACAAATAAAGTGGAATACCTAGCCAATAACCTTTTCCTGGGATATGTGAACCTTTACGAAACTCAAAAAAAGAGACATGTCAGAACACCAAATCAGGGTGCAATCGAAGATTACACCGGAGAATATCCAACAACAACATAAATAGGATAGGATGAATAATGCATGGCTATGATAAAACATAAAAAAACAGAATAGAAAAGTCAGCTACTGTCTCGTTCGCCTCTGCTTCGCCTAGCGAAGGCCAGGCGAATATTCGCCCCAGGCTCGCCTAGCGATGTGCTAGCGAGCGGCCACTGATTTTGAATTTGAAAACAGCCCCATGTTAGGAACCTTGAATTTTATGGCATTTAATCACAGGAACAGCATGGTCAAACATGCAGGGTATTCAGGCATATTTAAATTCACATACGAAAGCAAATTATATATCAACATTTAATCATGATGCATTATATATGCAAATATGGCCAATTGAAAGTATAAACAATAGAGATACGCAAACCTGTTTGCCAATTCAAGGTTGAAGGGGTTGATCACTTGTGGTATCGGAATGAGTTAGGCGGCGGGAATTGGGCGGCGGTGGCTTCGGTGCGGATGGGCTGCTTTCCGGATTTCTTTACTCTGAATTCTCCGGGTTGGCAGGGTTCCTATGCCAAAGTTTCTATCCGTCCTTCTCTGTTCTCTCTCTTTCTTTTTCCTCAAGGTTTTGTTCCAAGGAAACCTCAGAGTGTTTTGCTTCTCTTCCTTCTTTCTCCAGTGAATCTCCCAGTGTAAACTCCAAGTCTAACTCCCCGTCCTTTTCCTCTACTGAAACTTCAGTATTTATAGACTAATTTTGTGGGTAATGGGCTTGGAATGAGGGAGACCCAAGTCCAAAATAATTTGTTATATTTTATTTATTTATTTATTTTAATTATTTAATTAATTAATTAATTAAATTTTTTTTTTTTTTTTTTTCGTTTTTTTTTTTTTTTTTTTTTTTAGGAAAAATGATGGGTAATTTTTGGGGTATGACATACATATAATACCAGGAAAATGATCATGCTCCCACTAACCTTCTTGTAGACATAAGGCTCATCTTCGTTCTTGACGAATCCATATTGTTTTACTGTTTCATCAAAACGAAGATTCCAGCTTCTGGAAGCTTGCTTCAATCCATAGATTGATCTTTGTAACTTACATATCTTTTAGGCTTCCTCTGGTATGTCAAATCCTTCAGGCTGTGTCATGTACACATCCTCAAGAAGATTTCCATTAAGGAAAGCAATTTTGACATCCATCTGCCATATTTCATAATCATGATATGCAGCGATAGCAAGTAAAATCCGAACAAATTTAAGCATTGCAACTGGTGAAAAGGTTTCATCATAGTCAATCCCATGAATTTGTTTATATCCTTTTGCAACGAGTCTTGCCTTATAGGTATGTACCTTACCCTCCATGTCAGTCTTCTTTTTAAAGACCCACTTGCATCCTATAGGGTTAACTCCTACAGGAGGCTCTACCAAGGTCCAAACCTGGTTTGTGTACATGGAATCCATTTCATATTTCATGGCTTCTAGCCACTTCTTAGACTCGGGACCAGTTATGGCCTCTTGGTAGGTCGCAGGCTCATCTTGATCCATGAGTAATACATCACCTTGATCAGTTATGAGATATCCATATCTCTCAGGTAGTTGACGTATCCTGCTTGACCTATGCTGGTCTTGTTCTACTTGAGTAGGTTGCTCTTCCACAACTACTTGTGTTTCCTGCTCTAATTCCTCCATAGGTGTATCTATGCTTTGTGATTCTTGAATTTCTTCAAGCTCTACTTTCCTCCCACTGGTTCCTTTGGAAATAAAATCCTTTTCTAGGAAAAATCCAGTTCGAGCGACAAACACTTTGCCCTCAGAAGGATTGTAGAAATAATACCCTCTTGTTTCTTTAGGATACCCCACAAATAAGCATTTGTCAGATTTGGGCTCAAGCTTAGTTGAAATTTGTCGTTTCACATAAACTTCGCAACCCCAAATCTTCATGTAAGACATATGTGGTTTGTTACCACTCCATATCTCATATGGTGTCTTCTCAACCTTTTTGGATGGAACACGATTAAGTGTGTAAGCTGCTGTCAATAGTGCATGTCCCCAAAAGGAGTTTGGAAGATCGGTGTGACTCATCATGGATCGGGCCATGTCTAACAGGGTTCGATTTCTTCTCTCAGATACACCATTCCATTGGGGTGTTCCAGGAGGAGTAAGTTGGGATAGGATCCCACACTCTTTCAGATGGTCATCAAACTCTAGGCTTAAATACTCACCACCTCGATCTGATCGAAGAGTTTTAATATTCTTACCTAGTTGGTTTTGTACTTCATTCTTGAATTCCTTGAACTTTTCAAAGGACTCTGATTTGTGTTTCATTAAATACACATAACCATATCTACTGAAATCATCAGTAAATATGATTAAGTACTGAAAACCTCCTCTGGCTGGTATGTTCAGTGGTCCACATACATCAGTATGTATGAGGGTCAAAAGATCATTAGCTCTTTCACCTTTTCCTGTGAAAGGAGACTTTGTCATCTTTCCAATTAAACAAGATTTGCATGTCTCATATGATTCATAATCAAAAGAGTCCAAGAGTCCATCTTTGTGGAGTTTGGAAATGTGTTTCTCATTTATGTGGCCTAATCGACAATGCCAAAGGTAAGTTGGATTTAACTCGTTAGGTTTCATCCTTTTAGTATTAATGTTATAAATAGGCATTTCGAGATCAAGGACATATAATCCATTGCTCATTTGTGCAGTAGCATAGAATATATCATTCAAATAAATTGAGCAACAATTGTTCTTTATTATAAATGAAAAACCAAACTTGTCCAAACAAGAAATGGAAATAATATTCCTGCTAATTGCAGGTACATAATAACAGTTCTCTAACTGAATTATTAAACCCCTAGGTAAAGTCAATACATAAGTTCCTACGGCTAAAGCAACAACCTTTGCTCCATTGCCAACTCGTAGGTCAACTTCACCTTTTGCCAAATCTCTACTTCTTTTTAGCCCCTGCACATTTGTACAAATGTGAGAACCACATCCAGTATCTAATACCCATGATGCAGAAGTAGATAAATTTATTTCAATAACAAAAATACCTGAAGTTGAAGTCTCTACTCCATTCTTCGTATCTTCCAGGTACTTTGGGCAGTTTCTCTTCCAGTGTCCGGTCTTACCGCAATGGAAGCAGGTGCCTGCCTTTGTTATGCCTCCACTAGGCTTCAAAGCAGCAACAGTGGGTCTGGGTTTGGCAACTTCCTTGCCTTTCCCTTTATCACCCTGCTTTATGGGCCTTTTGTTCTGTCTCTTTCCATTTCCGATCATCAAAATGGACTTCCCTTTTGACTTCAGGTTCTGCTCAGCATTTCTTAACATGCCTAGCAATTCAGGAAGCAATTTGTCCATATCATTCATATTGAAATTTAGGACAAATTGACTGAATCTATCTGGCAACGATTGCAAGATCAAATCAGTCGCAAGTTCCTTTCCGAGGGGAAAACCCAACCTTTCAAGGTTTTCCACATACCCAATCATCTTGAGCACATGGGGACTTACAGGGGCTCCCTCAGCTAACTTGCTTTGAAAAAGGGCTTTTGAAATTTCAAACCTCTCATGCCTTGCTTGCTCTTGATAGAGCATCTTCAGGTGTTCGATCATATCGAACGCTGCCATGTTCTCATGTTGCTTTTGCAATTCTGAGTTCATGGTAGCTAGCATGAGACAGGCAGTTTCATTGACATCATCGACATGCTTCTTATAAGCATCTTTTTCTGCCTTAGGTGCAGAACTAGGAGGTTCCTCTTCAGGAACAGGTTTCTCCAAGACATACAACTTTTTATCATGTTTGAGGACAATCATCAGGTTTCGGTGCCAATCCAGAAAATTTGTCCCAGACAATTTTTCCTTGTAAAGGATTGATCGCAAGATGTTGTTAGAGGTGTTTGTTGTCATGGTAACCTACTAAATAATTAATGAAAATATAAGTATCAGTAACATATTTAATTAGGCCTTTAATTAAATATGCTCCCACTATTTTACTCAAAACAAATTACCCTCATCATTTGATTCGGAAAATCCCGTTGGAAGATTTTCTAGTGGGTCGAGATCCACATTTCACTTTGTTCTAAGTCCGCGTAGGCGGATTACACAAAACTAGGTTATTTAGGTAGGAACTCCTTCCAATTGTATCTAATACAACTCTCGAAAATTTCAGTTGGGTGAATAACTCCTTATTCCAATCCATCATATGGATTATTTCCAACTCTTGCTTCTAAACGTATATAATCTTATTATAATTTGTTTAGTTAAGTTTGACCCATTATTTTAGCAGTTTGATATTACAATTATCCCATCGCACCTTACTAATATAGAACATGCACCTCGCGTAGGCGAAACCTACATTATCCGATACTGGTCTTGATGAGTGTTAAAACTTGGAAAGCTTAAACTTAATATTTAATTTGAGGGAATTGTAATTGTTCTGATCTCACCGGCTTATTTATCATATAAATCGTCTCTCACATGCATCAACATATATCAACATACATACACATGCATCAACATACATGATGAAACAGTTATGGCCCCTAGCGCAATTGTTCTCCCAAGCCAATGAGAGAACCTAAGTTAACCTAATATCTATCTAAGCTTCTCCAATCAAGATCTTCAAGGTTGTCCTCCATTGATATTGAATTCTTCTCTTTCTTCATAACATTGTCCTCCTTTGATATTGAATTCTTCTCTTTCTTCATAACATTGTCCTCCTTTGATATTGAATTCTTCTCTTTCTTCATAATATTACATTACAGAAGAAACTCGTTTTACATACGAGGGAGTGAGATGAGAAAAGAAGTTACATTAAGAGATTAAAAAGGAAAGGCACGACTCGCAGGTCGTATTTTAAAACCCAAAACAAAATAAAGGATAACTAAGACCATAACTGGTCACCAAGGCAATAACAATAAACACATTATTATTAATAATTTTAATTCCTTTAATTAATTAAAACCAAATTAAATTTCGGCGACCAATCACACTATGCAGAGTTAGCCGGGGGTTCCGTTGCCCCGTCAGCGGACGATGGTTCCACTGCCCGGTCAGCGGACGGTGGTTCCGCTGACCGATCAGCGGACGGGGGTCAAGGGGGCAGCGGCCCTGTCCAATTTTTTTTAATGAATAATTCATTTGAAATGGACATCGTTTTGCATCAACACAACTCTTGCGCAGTCACAAAACAGAAACCCCGAGAATTCTGACTCTGTGAGTGTGACGACTGTCACAAGCATGTTACGACCGTCACAGGCCCATGATGAACGTCACGCGGCCAAAAACAGAAACGCCTAGAATTCTGGATTTGTGAATGTGACGACCGTCACAAAGCACGTGACGACCGTCACATCCAGCTTGTTACGATCGTCACAAGTCCATGACGATCGTCACGTGGCCAAAAACCAGCACTTTGAAACAGTCAACAGACGTGTTTCAACAAGCCCTTAATTCACAACTTCTTGACGGCACAACCCTTGCGCCGTCACTAACCCTAATGCACCAATTTCAGACCGTCAAACACACCTCGGTTGTTGATTCAGTATGATTGATCAACAGATCATTGCTTCACCATACTAATGTCGGATTCTGAAGCAAATGACCATTGATCGCTCAAAGGAAAACAACCATTTAGTGTTTGAATGAACGAAACAGAAACAATATATCATATATACCGTACTTTGCATTAGGATTACTTATATCATATATAAGTTGATCGGTCTCAATTGCGTAACCTATGGACGATCGATGTATCGCTGCTTCACCATACTAATGTCGGTTCCAAAGCATAGTCAACATCAATCATCCAACTCGTACACTCATGATGCCAAATTTAATTACCTGTTTAATTAATTGATTCATTCTGTCTTTTAATCATATTAATACATAAAATAAACAGCTATCCGATTCATGGTTTCGTAACTAGACTCTGATACCACTGAAGGAGAATTGCGGTCCAAAACGCAGCGGAAATTAAAATTTTCTCCTTTAGAGATCCTTACGAATGGTCATGATCAGTGATAGAATATTTACCTCTTGTGACGATTGAAACCTTTGGTGCATATCTCTTGTGACGATCAGAACCTTTGATGCAGATCCACGGAGCGATCACGAACGTTGAACAATGACAACGTCTCTACTCAGTCCACACGAATAGATTCCTTCAGTCTCAGTGCTAGCTGGTATGAATGAAGGCTTTGAGTGTGAGAGAGAGAGAGAGAGAACGAAAATAATGCAACTGCAATGAATGCTTCTACATAAGGGTTCTATTTATAGAACCATTTGTGTGGGCTTCAAGCTAAAAAACCCACTTAAGTGTATTTTGACCCATATCTTATAATATGTCCAAAATCACTTAAGCCCGTGGTACCTTACCATATTTCGTATTCTACTTAAGTACACCGTACCTTACGATGTTCTACAATTCACTTAAGGGCACCATACCTTACAGTGTTCCTTAGTTACTTTATCTCTCATCAATCCGTCCTTTGTGTGTGACCCTGTAGGTTTTCGCGGCATTGGCAATTATATTAAATCATGCATTTAACATAATAAACAGTGAGCGGTATCTAGCAACACATCACTACTACTTAAGACACGAAAATGTCATGTGATCTGACAAATCCTTCTGTGATAATACTTATGTGCATAATTACCCTTTTGCCCTTATGTCTATATTGAACACAAGTCATAGACCGTGTCATCCTTATCTAGTTCAATATTGGGCCCATAGACATTTATCCTGTTACGCAGGATGGGCAAATTCCATCTAGGTCACTCATGTCCCTCAGCATGCTTCGTGGAGTACCCATCAACTGTCTTTATGGTTATCCAGTTACGGACAATGTTTGATCAACAATAAAGCACTCGACTATACATCTAGGGTCCATAGTGGTTTCAATTCGAAGAGTGGTATACACCATTATCACCATGAGAATAACTTATGACACTTTGCATAACTTTCTATATAGTATTCTCATAGCGGGTCAATCCGGTATAAATATTACTCTTAATATTGATACCTATGTTTAAGACTTGATAACTCCTTATCCATGATCCATGAGATGTGATCACCAGTCTATATACATAATAGTCTTAATGCTTTAATGTTATCCCACTTCACAATAAAGGTCGACTACAAATACTTTAAGAATAGTGTCCTTATGTTTAATGTGATCTCATGATTAAGTCATACTTGATACATTAAACGGACTAGCTATTCTATGCACTTTATTAAACAAACATAATAAAGAAAAAGCCTTTTATTATTAATAAATAATTCGATACAAGTACCAAAAGTATTGGCCTCTAAGGCTTACACCAACATGATACACATGAAAGAGTCGTGAGTGAGTCTTAAGTTATAAGTCAGGTGAGAAGCAACAATTGAGGGCAAATTTTGGGGTACAACAACTAGGGTTTATTTCCTTGATTGAGCCAACTTCTGTGGATGAATCTTTATCAGAGGATGGATGGATTATGACTATGAAAGAAGAGATAAATCAGTTCCAAAGGTATGGCGTTTGGGACTTGGTTCCAAGACCAAGTAAAAAGAACATTATTGGAACAAAATGGGTATTTAAAGATGAATGAGCAAGGAGAAATGGTAAGGAATAAGGCTCGACTGGTAGCTTAAGGTTACAATCTACAAGAAGGTATAAATTTAGCAGAAAACTTTGCTCCAGTAGCAAGGTTAGAGGCAATCAAACGTCTTCTCTCTTATTTTGTTAATCATGATATTTTTCTATATTAAATGAACATTTAGAGTGCCTTCTTGAATAGAGTCATTTCTGAAGAGGTGTATGTCAAATAACCCCTTGGGTTTGAGGACTCAGTCCACCCAAATTATGTGTTTAAACTTAAGACATCACTTTATTGACTCAGACAAGCTCTTAGAGCTTGGCATGAGAGATTAAGTAATTTCTTATTGGAAAGTGGTTTTGAAAAGGGTCAAGTTGACACTACACTATTCAGAAAGACTTTGAACAAGGAAATCATGATTGTTCAAATTTATGTTGGTGCCATAATCTTTGGTTCCACTAGTGCCTCTATATGCCAGGATTTCTCCAAGACTATGCAAGCTAGATTCGATATGAGCATGATGGGAGAATTGAAGTTCTTCATGGGAATCCAAATCAATCAAGGCATGGATGAAACTTATGTTCATCAATCCAAATACACAAAGGAACTTATGAAGAAGTGTAATCTTGAATACTACAAGATTATGGCAACTCCTATGCATCTAGCCCACAGTCTAAATAAGGAGGTAATTAGCTCCAAGGTGGATCAAAAACAATACATAGGCATGATCAATTCTTTGCTTTACCTCATAACTTCTATGCTTGATATATTATTAAACGTGTGTCTGTGTGCAAGGTTTCAATAAGATCCTAGAGAAAATAATTTAATTGTTGTTAAGACAATCTTTAGGTATCTAAAAGGAATAACAAATATGGGACTTATTTATAAAAAATCCCTGGATTATAAGCTGGTTGGATTCTGTGATGCTGACTATGTTAGGGATAGAATGAGAGAAAACCCATTAGTGAAAATTGTCAATTCATAGGTGGAAACTAATATCCTGGGCTAGTAAGAGACAAATAATTATTAATTTCTCTATAGAAGAAGCAGGATACATATCAGCTGCTAAATGTTGCACACAACTCCTCTGGATGAAATAGCTGTTGGAGGATTATCAGATTTGTGGAAACAATATCCCTATGTTATATGTTAATAGTGCTGATATTTGTCTAACAAAGAATCCAGTTCAACACTCTAGAACCAAGCATATTGAGATTAAGCATCGCTTCAATAGAGACTATGTTCAAAAGGGAGTTATAGATATTCAATTCATTGATATTGATCATCAATGGGCTAACATATTTACAAAACCCTTAACAATTAAAAGATTTGATTTTATAAAAGAGAATGTGAACATGGTCTATATTGAAGAATAATGTGTGTTTCTGATAAAAGTATCAAAGTCTGATACTGCTCAGAAGTAGCTTCAATCAGAGCTTAGGGAACCACCTCGGATGAAAAATGGCTTCTGAAAAGTATCAGACTCTGAGACTTTGGGAGTGAATTATTTGTTTCAAATAATATTCACATGTTTGATAATTATCTTGCACAGTAACTATTTGGGTAAAGACTATTGGATAATGATGTTAAACTCTTTGATTTATATGAATATTCCCCTCTGTCATCACCTCATGTTTTTCTACTTGTTTATTTTTCTTTTTTGTTTTGTTTTCTAAAGATTATCTTTGAGTAGTCTTAAAGCAAAGACAATTATCTTGCATCTTTCTGACAAATCATTGTCAATGTCTTTGGAAACATCTTTAAGTTACTTTTTATCCAGCTTCTTCTCTTTCTTGAGCTTATTCCCGTTCTAAGATATCTTATAAATCCAATCTTGGTATGGAAAACCAGTTAGTAGTCATCATTGAAGGACTTGTTGTTTTTGAAGAAATGATGGCTCATGGCCTTGATCTTCAAATAACCATCTCCCAAAATGGTTGGGATGATTTCTTTGATATGTTATATGCTCCTACTTACCCTAACATGATCAAGAAATTCTAGATGAATGCCTCAATCCAGGATCTAAATCTATAATATGTTATTCTTTTTATTGTATCTAGAGTTCCTATCACCATCACCTCCATGACTATTGCTAATGTAATAAATTATGAAGATGAAGGTGTGGTTCCAGATATGATCTTTTGGGAATCTTATGTGTCTCCTCATCTCATCTTTTATGATCTCTCTGGCCTATCCAAAGTTTCTAGTCTCAATTCCAAGGCATTAGTCTGGTATCACTTGCTGATTTCAAACTTTTTGCCAAAGAACAAGGATCTGAACTCTTTGGATATTGATGAAAAAGCTTTTCTGTTACTTCTCAACTCATATCTAAAGATTAACCTCCCTTAATTTATGTTTGATTATTTAAAAATGACTCTCACATCCTTTCACAAGGGAAAAGCATGTTTCATTCCTTATAGAAGGATTCTTTCTGAACTATTCATTGAGCAAGGAGTTAAGAAAACTATGACTGAGGTTAATTCATAAGTCTGGGGTGACAAGTTGAAGCTTATAGAATCTTTGAAAGTCGTTGACTCGTTTAAGGTCAAGGCGATCTTTGTGGATGTATCATCTTTTTCTGTTTAATTGTATTGTGTTTTGTGTTTATCTTTGCAACTTATTTGCTTTATATTTAATAAAGAGTTATTTATTTACTTTCTGTGTTTTGTCTTTCCTATCTTCTTACTGACTGATTGAAAAACATTACCATAATTTAAGGATTTCAAAGGAAGACTATGACCATTGAACAAGGAATGGAAACTTTATTCATTCAAAATACATTATATGATATGATCCTAAAAACTATTACATCTATTTTCAGACATGATCATCTGTCTTCTTATGTGTCTCTAGAAATGTTTTCCTGTCCTAATCTCACTCCTCCCCAGTAAGAGTTTTCAGATTTGCATATGGAATCTTTCCCTCCTCAGAGACTCCACCAGATGTACTTTCTTCATCTACAGTTGTGGATCTCTGAGCTTTTGCTATTTCCCCAGCTTTCTTCTTTTCTTTTCTTGCATATTTTCTCATCAAATTACATATCTCTTTTGCAAAATCTCTATTGTCTGCCTTGAATGTCTTTATTTTGCCCATTCTTAAAACTTTAGAGTTGTGTGATTTAGTGTTGTTTCTACATCTGCTATAAGGGTTTGTTTCTCATCTTATTTCTCTTGATATCTATGTGTCATACGGTGAACTGGACTTTTTTGTGGTTTTAATCGCAATGTCGCGGTTAGCAAGAGTCGCCACCGACTTTTCTTTTATCCAATAAGGAAAGGTGGAAAAGAACAGGAAAAACCTTAATTTAGATTTTGGGTTCGGGAGGTACATTATACAAAGGGAAGGTGTTAGCACCCTTTGTATCCATGGTTATCCATGGGCTCTTAATTTCTCGATCACTTATATTATTTTTGTCTGAAAAAAAAGTGTTTGTGAATTGTTTGGAAAATTGTTTTTGGAAAGAGAATTTAACTTTGTAATGATTCTTGTATGAATATATACAAAGTAGTTATCTCGTTTAGTTTTGGAAATTGTTTAGAAAAATATAACTCGGTAATGATTCTAGTATGAATATATACCAAGTGGTGATTTTCTAAAGATATTTTGAAAGGTGTGAGGTGTGAAAATTGTTTTTAGATTGTGAGCCAACAATTAAGAGTTATACCGACCCAAGGTCTTTATGAGCATTTCCTATCCTTATGAGGGTAAAACTGTCCTTATTATTGAGAAATAAGTAGTTTTATCCTTTGGATGTTTAAGGGTCATCGTAGGGTCATCGATAGGTCATTGAAGGCAACAGTTACGAGGATATCTTAGCATTCGAAGGGACTATCATCTTTTAACCGTAGGCAACATCGGAGGGTCATCGAGGGACAAAGTTGTATATTCGAAGACAACATCCGAGGGACTATAATTTATTTTATGATGATTTAACCGAAGGGTCTTTGCTAAGGGTATCCCCACGTTCGCGGGACATGACCGTAATATCGTAATCGTAAGGCAACAAAGAGAGGTCCAAGATCACTTATTCAAAGGCAAAGTTTTACAATTAATTATATAATTAGGATGAAACTCCACATTAAAATTATTAAAAATAATATATTAAAAAATTAATACATTAGAAATTAATACATTAAAAATTAATTTAGGGTGAAACTCCACAAGGGTATCCCACAAATAAAGTGGAATACCTAGCCAATAACCTTTTCCTGGGATATGTGAACCTTTATGAAACTCAAAAAAAAAAAAGAAACATGTCAGAACACCAAATCAGGGTGCAATCGAAGATTACACCGGAGAAATATCACAACAATAAATAGGATAGGATGAATAATGCATGGCTATGATAAAACATAAAAAAAAAAAGAATAGAAAAGTCAACTACTGTCTCGTTCGCCTCTGCCTCGCCTAGCGAAGGCCAGGCGAATACTCGCCCCAGGCTCGCCTAGCGAGGTGCTAGCGAGCGGCCACGGATTTTGAATTTGAAAACAGCCCCATGTTAGGAACTTTGAATTTTATGGCATTTTATCACAGGAATAACATGGTCAAACATTCAGGGTATTCAGGCATATTTAAATTCCCATACGAAAGCAAATTATATATCAACATTTAATCATGATGCATTATATATGTAGATATGGCCAATTGAAAGTATAAACAATAGAGATACGCAAACCTGTTTGCCAATTCAAGGTTGAAGGGATTGACCACTTGTAGTATCGGAATAAGTTAGGCAGCGGGAATTGGACGGCGATGGCTTCGGTGCAGATGGGCTGCCTTCAGGGTTTCTTTACTCTGAATTCTCCGGGTAGGCAGGGTTCCTATGCCAAAACTTCTATTCGTTCTTCTCTGTTCTCCTCCTCTTTTTTTTTTTCAGTGAATCTCCCAGTGTAACTCCAAGTCTAACTCCCCTACTGAAACTTCAGTATTTATAGACTAATTTCGTGGGTAATGGGCTTGGAATGAGGGAGACCCAAGTCCAAAATAATTTGTTATATTTTATTTATTTATTTATTTTAATTATTTAATTAATTAATTAATTAATTAATTAATTAATTAATAAAAAAAAAATTTCTCTTTTTTTTTTTTTTTTTTTTTTTTTTTTTTTGGGCTCAGAATGAAGCCCGAAATTTTTGTTGTCTGTCAGCTTCGCTAGGCGAGCGCGTAGCGAACAGGCCAGTTTGGGCCATTTTCTGGATTGGGCCATCCGTGAGCTGGGCCTTTGTTTCTTCAAGATCAGTGTTATATATGAGTCGGAATGCCTTGCAAAATGTCTTGAAATATTAATGGGAAAATTTTGGGGTATGACAGCTGCCCCTGTTCGATATTCTTGGACCGAGAGAGTTAGAATGGTGTATACGCCATTCGTGGTCTGGAGGTGGAAGATTATTGAACACTAGAATGCCCCAAAAATTTGCACTTGAGAATCGACAGTTGGTCTTGATGGAGATGGGCTTAAAGATGCCATCCGGGAGGTTTGATGACGAAAGCTTCAGATCGCGCCGTATATTAGGCCAATTTGAAGACATGGGTGCCACACTGGGTCGTACGTTAGACCGTATAATGAGTCATCCATTAGGCTGCCGACTTCGCTGGGGAGTCGGAGTGTGTCATATGCTGTTGGGGATAAAGGATCAGAATGGACCATACGCTAGATCGTATCTGAGTTGCAGAATGAGCCGTACGTTAGGCTGAATCTGATGACGAAAGGGGTAGTCGTACGTTAGACTACACTTCAGAAATGTACCGTATGTTAGGTAGGATCTGATGATGAAAGGGGTAGTCGTACGTTAGACTACACTTCAGAAATGTACCGTATGTTAGGTAGCATCTGAGGGGATGGACATCCGAACGGGTCGTACGTTAGACCGTCGCAGAATGAGTCGTCTGTTAGGCCGCATCTGATGATGAAAGCGGTAGTCGTACGCCAGACTACACTTCAGAAATGTACCGTACGTTAGGTAGCATCTGAGGGTTGTAAGATCCAAACGGGTCGTACGTTAGACCGCGTTGGGGTTGTTGAAGTTCAGAATGGATCGTACGTTAGATCGTATCCGAGTTGTAGAATGAGCCGTCCGTTAGGCTGCATCTGAAAAAGAAAGTAGTCGTACGCTAGACTACACCCCTGAATGTACCGTACGCTAGGCAGCATTGAGGATTTGAAGGTCCAAATGGGTCGTACGTTAGACCGCATTGGAGTTGCTGAAGAAGTCATATGTTGGGCTGAATCAGAATGAACCGTACGTTAGGCTGTATCTGATAACCTGTATATGTTGTACTTGCAATAAATGTCTGGGATGGGCTTAGAGATGCCATCGTTAGGAGGATATCGAAGTGTTGTCAGAATGAATGTTCCCATGAACTGTATTTGAAATATGTATCTGAATCTTGAATGTGATTGATAAAGGTGTCTGTCTGAATGAACCTTCTACTTTGACTATATCAGGAGGATAATTAACCTGCAAAGAAAAAGTTAGCTTCATGCTATGTCATGATGCATGAGATGTTTCGTGTTATGCTAAAATAA
The DNA here is from genome assembly GCF_024323335.1 of Lathyrus oleraceus. NCBI lineage: Eukaryota > Viridiplantae > Streptophyta > Magnoliopsida > Fabales > Fabaceae > Lathyrus > Lathyrus oleraceus. The sequence goes on from NC_066585.1 coordinate 393,352,072, forward strand.
ATGTGAATGTTGTATGCATGCGTATGCTGTGAAAGGATGTAATGAATGAGTTATGCGTATGAGAAGTTCTGCTTGGGGACTCTACTGGGGAAAATAAATCCCCATCTACTGATTTGAGACATTTGTGTCGATGACCCTTTCTCGGCTGGGGATGCTTGATTTCTGTCTGATGGTGGAAATATTCAACAGAGCCTGGCTGGGGATGGATGAGATGATCAATCTGTCTGGTGACGCCGACCTCTGTTGGGGAGTAACTGGCTGTGCCTGGGGATACTGCCACTTTCTGAGGAAAAAAAAAAAGGCTTGCTGGGGAAGAGAATTGGTAGCGGATTCATTGGAAGCATGATTAGACCTTTTCCTTGATCCTGAAGTCGGGTAGTAATTGCTATTGCTATTCTATGCATGTATTTTGGTAAACATCAGTCATATTCAAATGCACATATTAATTCAAATTAAATCAATGGACATTTACGCAACCAAAACAGAAAAGTAAAAACAAAAGCATCTTTTTTTGAAAGAGGGTTGTATTGATTTTGAAAGGAGGCCTATAAACAGGCAATTTGTGTACAAGGAGACAGAAATCCTAGTAAGAGGAAATTGTCGAAAACAAAGAGAAAGCTATGTGGAAGAAGTCCTATTGATTTTAAGCCTACTACTGTCATTATGTCTTCGAGCATCTCATCCCTTGCTGTCGGATAGAAGTGATTGGCTTGGTCAGTCCCTCGAACTTGGATGAAAGTTGACTGAGAACGGGACATAGTCATACGCTTTAATCCCTAATTTTTGCCTGGACCGCCTTTTCAGGTTTTCAGTCCACCAGGATACCCTTTTTTGCCCAAGCCGCCTTTTCAGGTTTTCGACTTGCCGGGTGTACATTTTTTTTATATATCCCTAATTTTTGCCCGAACCCTTTTGGTTCGCCGGGATGCCCTTACTTTTGCCTAGATACGTCGATCTAGCGGGTCTCTTTTATGCGTAGTATTTTTTAACTATGTCCGCGTTCACGGGATGTGGGAAGTCTTCACCATCCATTGTAGCGAGTATCATGGCTCCACCTGAGAATACCTTCTTAACTACAAATGGCCCTTCGTATGTGGGAGTCCATTTGCCTCTGGGGTCAGTTTGTGGTAGGATGATGCGTTTGATTACCAAGTCGCCAATTTGATACACTTGTCTCTTGACCTTTTTGTTGAATGCCCTGGTCATGCGCTTCTGATATATCTGCCCGTGACATACAGCCGCAAGTCTCTTCTCATCCATCAAATTTATCTGATCGAGTCGAGTCTGAATCCATTCGTCTTCGTCTAAGCCCGCCTCTTTCATGATCCTTAGAGAGGGAATCTGAACCTCTACTGGTAAAACGGCTTCCATTCCGTAGACTAAAGAGAAAGGAGTTGCCCCTGTCGAAGTTCGCACGGAAGTACGATAACCATGAAGAGCAAATGGTAACATCTCATGCCAGTCTTTGTATGTTACCGTCATCTTTTGTATAATCTTCTTAATATTCTTATTAGCCGCTTCTACAGCGCCGTTCATCTTTGGCCGGTACGGAGAAGAGTTATGGTGTTTTATTTTGAACTGCGTGCAGAGTTCAGTAATCATCTTGTTGTTCAAATTAGTGCCATTGTCAGTGATAATTCTCTCAGGGACGCCGTATCGGCAGATGAGGCTGTTCTTGATGAATCGTGCCACCACATTCTTAGTAACAGAAGCAAATGAGGCTGCCTCCACCCACTTTGTGAAGTAATCAATAGCAACAAGGATGAAACGATGTCCATTAGAGGCGGTAGGTTTAATCTCGCCAATCATATCAATGCCCCACATTGCAAAGGGCCACGGCGCGGTCAACACGTTTAATGGAGCAGGAGGCACATGTACTTTATCCGCATAGATCTGGCACTTATGACAAGTTCTGGAGTGATGGTGGCAATCAGTTTCCATGGTAGACCAATAATACCCTGACCTCAGAATCTTCTTGGCCATTGTATGTCCACTAGAATGAGTCCCAAAGATACCGTCGTGCATGTCTTCCATAATCTTCTCTGATTCCTTTCTATCCACACAGCGAAGCAAAGTCGAATCATGGTTACGTTTGTACAATATTCCATTACTCAAAAAGAATTTAGCGGAGAACTTCCTCAGAAATTTCCTGTCATTGATGGATGTCCCTTCAGGGTATTCCTGAGCTTCTAAATATCTTTTTATCTCGTGGAACCAAGGCTTCTCTTCTACTTCATCAGCGTTAAGTTCATAACAATATGCTGGTTCGTCTAGTCGTTCAATGGTAATCCGGGGAGCTTCATTGTCCCATCTGACTCTGAACATAGATGACATGGTAGCCAATGCGTCTGCCAACTGGTTCTCCTCTCGGGGAATATGTTCGAATGTGATCTCTTCAAAGTATGGGATTAATGTCAACACCTGCTCTCGAAAGGGGATGAGGTTCGGATGTTTAGTGTCCCATTCTCCTTTGACCTGACTGATTACTAAGGCTGAGTCTCCATACACCCTCAAAAACTTGATTCTCAGGTCTATAGCAGCTCTGAGTCCCAAAATACATGCTTCATACTCAGCCATATTGTTGGTACACTCAAAACATAGTCTAGCGGTGAAAGGCGTATGGCCACCCTTGGGGGAAATGATCACGACGCCAATACCGTTGCCCAATGCGTTAGACGATCCATCAAAAACCATAGTCCATCGGGATCCCACTTCGGGTCCTTCATTCGGTCCAGGTTCTTCATAATCAGTAACAAGCATGACATCCTCATCTGGGAACTCAAAATTCATAGACTGATAATCATTCACGGCCTGATGAGCCAAATGATCAGCTAGCACGCTTCCTTTGATTGCTTTTTGGGTGGTATACTGGATATCATACTCTGTTAAAATCATCTGCCATCTTGCTATTCTTCCGGAGAGGGCGGGTTTCTCAAATATGTATTTGATAGGATCCATCTTAGAAATCAACAAAGTGGTGTGATTCAACATATACTGTCTTAGTCGGCGAGCAGCCCAGGCCAAAGCACAGCAAGTTTTCTCGAGCAGTGAGTATCTTGTTTCACAGTCGGTAAACTTTTTGCTAAGGTAGTATATGGCATACTCTTTTCGACCGGACTCGTCATGTTGTCCCAACACGCACCCCATTGAGTTTTCTAAAACGGTTAAATACATGATTAGAGGTCTTCCCTCAACTGGTGGCACCAGAATTGGAGGTTCTTGGAGGTACTTCTTGATTTTGTCGAAAGCTTCTTGACATTCATCATTCCATATCATCTCTTGATTTTTTCTCAGTAACTTGAAGATGGGTTTGCAAGTAGCGGTCAAATGGGAAATAAATCGGGCAATGTAATTCAAACGTCCCAAGAAACCTCTGACTTCTTTATCCGTACGGGGAACTGGCATCTCTTGAATAGCTCTCACCTTGGCTGGGTCGACCTCAATACCTTTACCACTGACAATAAAGCCCAAGAGTTTACCAGATCTTACTCCAAAGGTGCATTTGTTCGGGTTCAATCTCAACTTGTATTTCTTCAGCCTCTCAAACAGTTTGTATAAATGATCGAGATGTTCTTCTTCAGTATGAGACCTGGCTATCATATCGTCCACATATACTTCTATTTCATGATGGATCATGTCATGGAACAAAACCACCATAGCACGCTGGTACGTTGCTCCTGCGTTCTTTAAACCAAACGGCATTACTTTATAACAGAAGGTGCCCCATTGCGTCACAAACGTAGTCTTCTCCATGTCCTCAGGTGCCATTTTGATCTGGTTATAACCCGAGAATCCATCCATGAAGGAGAATACCTTGTGTTGAGCGGTGTTGTCTACCAGAACATCAATGTGTGGCAGTGGGAAATCATCCTTGGGACTCGCTCTATTCAAATCTCTGTAATCCACACACATTCGCACCTTACCATCCTTCTTTGGCACTGGTACCACATTAGCAACCCATTGAGGATAAGAAGTAACCGCCAGAAAACCAGCATCGAATTGTTTCATGACTTCGGCCTTGATTTTCTCGGACATTTCAGGACGCATGCGACGAACCTTTTGCTTAACAGGACGACAATCTTCCTTCGTCGGCAAACGATGCACTACTATATCGGTATCCAGCCCTGGCATGTCTTCGTAAGACCAAGCAAAAATCTCCACATAGTCATGTAGCATTTGAATCAATCTTCTTTTGACACTGATTTCCAAGCCTGCTCCTATTTTGACTTCTCTCTTGTCCACCTCGGTACCCAGATTTACAGTCTCAACTGACTCCTCATGCGGCTGTATAGTCCTTTCTTCTTGTAGTAACATTCTGGCAAGTTCTTCAGGTACTTCACAATCTTCCTCACTTCCATCTTCGGCTCGGTAGATCGGATTTTCAAAGTCATAATGAACAGTAGTAGAACTATTATCAACAGGATCCAGAGTGGATAGGGATCTGCAATTCGTTACGTGCGTGTGTGTAAGAAAACATAGCTCGTTTGAAAGATAATAGGAAAGACAAAGAGCGCAATATTTGAATGCAAAACGTCCATTGATTTATTGAATATAAATATGCTTATGAAAATGACAAAACCCTTAACAAATTAGCTATTGTGCCTCGGGCATAGACACAATGCTTTAAGAAGTTTGATTGTAAAAGAAAATTAAAATTTGCAATTCTAGAATAAACAATAACAATTACTCCTGACTAAAGGAAATCGGGATAATGTCTTCAGTCTTCCACTTGTTGAGTCCGTCACCAATTGTTGGGAAAATCCAGCTATCCAAGTCGCAATCACTATCAGCATCTTCCATAGCATTAATCTGATTTTTGACTATCTTTCCAGAGTTAAACCCCAGGCCAGCTTTATCAGACTTGTACGGTACATTGATCAGTTGACCCCAACCAGCACGATCACCATTTTCAATCGCGGCTTGAGCATCTTTCAGAGAGATCATGACAGGGGGAGCACGAACAACCTTGGGCACAAGGGGAGTTGGCTTAAGGACAGGACTGGGTGGAGGAACCACTTCAAATGACTGAGAAGGAGTCTCAAAGAATTCACCATCCATCTCGACGTATTTGAAGGCTTGCACACTACTGACAATATACTCTTCTTCTCCACATACAGTGACAACCATGCCTGCTATTGGATACTTCAGCTTTTGATGAAGCGACGAAGCTACCGCACCTGCCCCATGGATCCAAGGGCGCCCCAACAAGCAGGAGTAGGCGGGACGAATGTCCATCACGTGAAAGGTAGTGTTGAAGACTTGAGGTCCTATCTTGATAGGGAGAACCACTTCACCATAGACAACACTCTTCGCACCATCGTAAGCACGCACCACAACATCACTAGGTTTCAGTTCAATGCCTTTGTAGTCAAATTTATCGAGTACAGCTTTCGGGAGCACATTCAAGGAAGAGCCGTTGTCGATCAACACGTGAGCCAGGGTGATCCCCTCACACTCGATGGAGATATGCAGAGCTTTATTGTGATTCTTTCCTGCTGGCGTCAGGTCAGCATCGGAAAAGCCTAGGCCATTGTCAACAGTCAAATTAGCAACATAATGTTCGAATTGATCGACGGATGTTTCTTGAGGCACATGAGCGGTCTTCAAGAATTTCATCAATGCATTGGCATGGGATTCAGAGGATAATAACAAGGACAACATTGAGATTTTAGACGGAGTATGCCCCAATTGTTCCACTACATCAAAATCGCTCTTACGGATGATTTTCAGCATCTCTTCCATTTCCTGTTTGGCAACATCTTCAGAAGTAACTTCGACCGATGTCTCTGACTGAGGAGGATTGACTGGTCTTTTTCCTCGAATTTCGGGAGCGGGAGGTGAGATTTCTGGGGAGTAGATCCTTCCACTTCGAGTAACTTTACTAGTCCCCACAATATCATTAGGATTAGCAGAACTACCAACTTGCTTTATGCCATGGATGTAAACGTCGCCTCCATAGTTCCACGGAATAGCTTTGCTGGAGGAATATGGCACGGGGCCAGGTGCGGTAATAATCAGGGGAGCCACTTTGGGCTCAGCGGTAATCTTCACAGGCACTCTAGTAGCGGTAATCTTCACTGGAGCTTTGGACCTAGCAATCACAGATACCTCTTCAATAGAGTTGTCCACCTTAGGAACCCTTTCAAATAGAATTGTACGATCATCCATCAGCCGTTGAATGCCGTTCTTCAACTTCAAACAATCATTGGGTCGGAGTACACAGAGATCGCAATCTTCAGCACAACCTGGAAATAAACCAGCTTGCAATAAATTCTTCTTAACGATCAGGAGAGGAGATGCTAAATCAGCAACGTCAGTAACGTGAGAATTGTCGTCCACAACATTAACATTCTGGTCATGATTAGGCATAGGTGCTGTGATGACATTGGGGGTCGCCGGAGGATCAAATTCAATTTCTCCAGCGTCGATCATATCCTGAATCTTGTTCTTCAACAACCAGCAATCATTCGTATCATGCCCGGGGCTATCGGAGTGATAGGCACACCTGGCGTTGGGATTATAACGAGGAGAAGTAGTGTTGGGATTTGCAGGAGGGCCTCTGAGGGTAATCAAATTGGCCTTTAACATACTCTGCAGTGCTTGGGTTAAAGTCATATTGATCTTGGTAAACTGTCTTCTCGACCTGTCTTGTCTGTGTTGGAAGTTCTGAGATGGCGGTGCGGCAATTGTAACTGCCCCAACAGTATGGTCACGATTCTTCTTGTTATGCTTCCTCTCACTGTACACAGCATTTGATTCATTCTTTCCCTGATAGGACTTTTTGGTGCTTGCAGAAGTAGCTGCCTGTATCTTTCCACTTCGAATGCCGCTTTCAACCCGTTCACCTGTCAAGATAAGTTCAGTGAAACCTGACGAGGAACTTCCCAGTAGATGGCTGTAGAATGGGCCAGTCAGTGTACCCATGAACATGTCCACTAACTCTCGATCAGTCATAGGGGGTTTGACTCTGCCAGCCAAATCTCTCCACTTTTGAGCATATTCTTTGAAACTTTCTTTAGAGCCCATAGTCATATTTTGTAGCTGTAGCCGAGTAGGCGCTAACTCAGAATTATACTGGTAGTGCTTGTAGAAAGCTGTTGCTAAATCAGTCCATGTGCGGATGTTAGAGCTCTCAAGCTGATAATACCACTCTAACTGTGTGCCAGACAGACTCTCTTGGAAGAAATGGATCCACAGTTTCTTATCAGTAGTGTGCGGCTGAATCTTTCTCACATAAGCCCTTAGATGCATCTGAGGACAAGAGGCACCATCATACTTAGTGAAAATGGGAACCTTGAATTTGCGGGGAATGACCACATCAGAGACCAGACCCAAGTTTTCGAAATCCAGACCGGGCACTTTCTGCCCCTCCATAGCTAGCATACGTTCTTCCAGCAACTTGTACTTATCATCCTTCGGAGAGTACTGTTCATGTTCATAATCTTCATCGTCGTCCTCAGAATTGACGAGATTAGGATTCTCATCTTCCGAATCATTCTCGGTCTCTTCTTCTGAATCCTTCGGAATTCTAATCTTGACTCCTGTAACCTGTCCCTTAAGCCTTCTCCCCGGGTTGATGTAACCCACAGGTTTCTGGTCCTTCTTCTTCTCCATCAAAAGAGCTTTCAGTTCTTCCTGCCCCTTAGATAAGCTCAGCATCATTTCCTGGAATTGAGCATTCTGGGCCTGGAGATCTTTGACAGTTTGTTCGAGAGCCATTGTTCAATCTGTTTGAATCTGCTGGAATCTGTTTGATAGGAAAATCGTGAGAACACTGATCCTTTAGAATACCTGTTATGCGATGCAATGCAATGTATGAAATGTTTTCAAGGACTTTCGGGATTTAACTTTGCATAAACTAACAAAAAGAGCTTTTTTTTCTTTTCTCTTTTGTTTTTGCTTTTGTTTTTGTTTTTTCTGTTTTTTTTTTTAGCAGAGTTAAATCCCTAAATCCTTGAAATGGTTAGTACAATGCCATGATGTTATGATGTTATGTTGTTATGATGTCATGTTGTTAGATAAATAACAAGCACAAGCAAGTCACACAACAATCATTCCTAGGTTTAAGGCTTGCGTGAGTTCCATAGGTAAATACCCTCCCCACTGAAGTTTGGTTGGTTCAACCTGTCTTAGAATAGTAACCGGGTTCTAGAAGGATCTCAAATCATTGACCTTTCCTTAAGTCCACTTCAGTGCAACACCAAGTGGTTGACCGAAGCTTCCCTAAAGTCCAATCTCAAAGAGTGTAGTATCGAGTCTCAACCAACTCCAGTCGGAACCGAAGCCAGTTATCTCACTACTTTCTAATGGCCAGGATGAGTCAATTAGGGTTCTAAAGGTCTGGTTAATGCTTTTATGACACCACGCGAATGCCAAATATTTCCTCAACTAACATGAGGAACATCAGGACATCCAAAGTGCCACATTAACCGTAGCCATCATTTTGACCATTCCAGTATACGCCGGACAGTCGCGATGATCTCTTGCTACTTACCTAAGGTACACTAGATCCGGGTGTAGGATCTTTCACTCAAGCATAACATACCCAAGCAATCCCTTAAAAATAAATCAGACAAATTGAATAAGTGATCTTGTTTTTAAGGTAACCTCTCTTTTTAAATATTTAGGGTCCCCAGCAGAGTCGCCAGTTCTGTCATACGGTGAACTGGACTTTTTTGTGGTTTTAATCGCAATGTCGCGGTTAGCAAGAGTCGCCACCGACTTTTCTTTTATCCAATAAGGAAAGGTGGAAAAGAACAGGAAAACCTTAATTTAGATTTTGGGTTCGGGAGGTACATTATACAAAGGGAAGGTGTTAGCACCCTTTGTATCCATGGTTATCCATGGGCTCTTAATTGCTCGATCACTTATATTATTTTTGTCTGAAAAAAAAGTGTTTGTGAATTGTTTGGAAAATTGTTTTTGGAAAGAGAATTTAACTTTGTAATGATTCTTGTATGAATATATACAAAGTAGTTATCTCGTTTAGTTTTGAAATTGTTTAGAAAAATATAACTCGGTAATGATTCTAGTATGAATATATACCAAGTGGTGATTTTCTAAAGATATTTTGAAAGGTGTGAGGTGTGAAAATGTTTTTAGATTGTGAGCCAACAATTAAGAGTTATACCGACCCAAGGTCTTTATGAGCATTTCCTATCCTTATGAGGGTAAAACTGTCCTTATTATTGAGAAATAAGTAGTTTTATCCTTTGGATGTTTAAGGGTCATCGTAGGGTCATCGATAGGTCATTGAAGGCAACAGTTACGAGGATATCTTAGCATTCGAAGGGACTATCATCTTTTAACCGTAGGCAACATCGGAGGGTCATCGAGGGACAAAGTTGTATATTCGAAGGCAACATCCGAGGGACTATAATTTATTTTATGATGATTTAACCGAAGGGTCTTTGCTAAGGGTATCCCCACGTTCGCGGGACATGACCGTAATATCGTAATCGTAAGGCAACAAAGAGAGGTCCAAGATCACTTATTCAAAGGCAAAGTTTTACAATTAATTATATAATTAGGATGAAACTCCACATTAAAATTATTAAAAATAATATATTAAAAAATTAATACATTAAAAATTAATTTAGGGTGAAACTCCACAAGGGTATCCCACAAATAAAGTGGAATACCTAGCCAATAACCTTTTCCTGGGATATGTGAACCTTTACGAAACTCAAAAAAAAAAGAAAACATGTCAGAACACCAAATCAGGGTGCAATCGAAGATTACACCGGAGAAATATCACAACAATAAATAGGATAGGATGAATAATGCATGGCTATGATTAAACATAAAAAAAAAATAGAAAAGTCAGCTACTGTCTCGTTCGCCTCTGCCTCGCCTAGCGAAGGCCAGGCGAATACTCGCCCCAGGCTCGCCTAGCGAGGTGCTAGCGAGCGGCCACGGATTTTGAATTTGAAAACAGCCCCATGTTAGGAACTTTGAATTTTATGGCATTTTATCACAGGAATAACATGGTCAAACATTCAGGGTATTCAGGCATATTTAAATTCCCATACGAAAGCAAATTATATATCAACATTTAATCATGATGCATTATATATGTAGATATGGCCAATTGAAAGTATAAACAATAGAGATACGCAAACCTGTTTGCCAATTCAAGGTTGAAGGGATTGACCACTTGTAGTATCGGAATAAGTTAGGCAGCGGGAATTGGACGGCGATGGCTTCGGTGCAGATGGGCTGCCTTCAGGGTTTCTTTACTCTGAATTCTCCGGGTAGGCAGGGTTCCTATGCCAAAACTTCTATTCGTTCTTCTCTGTTCTCCTCCTCTTTTTTTTTTCAGTGAATCTCCCAGTGTAACTCCAAGTCTAACTCCCCTACTGAAACTTCAGTATTTATAGACTAATTTCGTGGGTAATGGGCTTGGAATGAGGGAGACCCAAGTCCAAAATAATTTGTTATATTTTATTTATTTATTTATTTTAATTATTTAATTAATTAATTAATTAATTAATTAATAAAAAAAAAATTTCTCTTTTTTTTTTTTTTTTTTTTTTTTTTTTTTTGGGCTCAGAATGAAGCCCGAAATTTTTGTTGTCTGTCAGCTTCGCTAGGCGAGCGCGTAGCGAACAGGCCAGTTTGGGCCATTTTCTGGATTGGGCCATCCGTGAGCTGGGCCTTTGTTTCTTCAAGATCAGTGTTATATATGAGTCGGAATGCCTTGCAAAATGTCTTGAAATATTAATGGGCAAATTTTGGGGTATGACACTATGTTTCTTGAGTCTTGTTAGTCTGTGATTATTGTTCCTTGAAAACCATGTTGTTAGAATTTACCTTTGACCATCTTGAAATATGTGGTACATATGCTTATCAGTCATCAATATATGTCTTTATTAACTTGTTGTTGATGACAAAAGGGGGAGAATTTCATGGGAATATTTAAGAGGATTAAAAGTATTTTTGAATAATTTTAATTTACCTGAACCCTAAATATTTTCATATTACTTTCATCTAAAGATTATTTTATCAAAATAAGTTTAAATTAACTTGGATATGACTTAGGGGGAGCTTACAAAACTCAATCCATGGAATATTAGACCCAGAGGGAGCTTACAAACCTCAAACTCTAATGTTTTCAAGTTAGTTAAACTGACAAACCGTCGTTCTTAAATACATTTGTTTGTCATCATAAAAAAGGGAGAGATTGTTGGAACAAGATTGTTCATATCCCTTGGGTTTTGATGATAACAAAGTACTTAAAGAACAAATGAGTATACTAACATATGTTCAAGTGTGCAAAATCACAAACATATAATTAATCATGTTGAAAACATATGTGAACAAGCAATATAACTTTGATTCTGATTGATCCGAATCTAATAACTCTGAATGTGTTCATCAGCCTCTAAAGGTTTAGACTCTGGTCATGTGTTCCAGCCTTTGGTGACAACTCAGACTCTAAAGGCTCGAGGAGCCTCCGATCTGTACCCTGTACCAAAGTAAACCAGTCTTGTCAAAACTCCAGATTTATGGACAGAGTAAACTAGGCTTTCGTTTTGCAAGACTTAAGGAACAGTGATGTGACCTCTTCACTATGTTCTACCTTTTGGTAGAGACCTAATACTTTGTAAGGTGATGTGAGCAATGCCATTATTCACCAAACAATGCTTTTAACTAGGGCGTTCTCCAACGTCTCTCTTGACATGCTTCTTCACTAAGTTTCTCTTATGCAGAATCCTCAAACAATTATTTCTCTACCTCTATAAAAGGAAGCTAAAGATTTGAAGGAAGATGTATAACAATAACGCAATATAAGATCTTGAGCATAACTTTGTGCTTTCATTTGTAACTGTTATTGCATAAGATATTAAGATTTTTTTATCTTTGTGTATCTTAGAAATTTCAAGAGGATAAAAACCTCCATGGTTGTTGCACAACTACTATACTTCTGATTGTGTATCTAAGTATAATGATTATCTTTTCTACATAACTCTGAGCTTTCATTTGTAACTGTTTGTTTATTGCAGAAGTCTCTTTTTAGGTTGATTGAGCAAGTGGAGTCTCTTACAAGTGTGTTTGAGCAAAGTGTAATCTGTTGATTATAGTGAAAAACTCTTGTTGAGGTAAGGGGATAAAACTACTCCCAGTTGAGGAGAGAAACCATGATAATCTTTGTGTGTTGTTTGCCTTTACTTCTGATCATTATTATTTCTGTTGCTGTTATTATTTCTAATATCTGACTCTGAACGTTGTTCAGACTCTGAAATTGCATTATCAAAAGCGAGACAATTTTTGATATACATAATTCAACCCATTTCTTGTGCATTTTTCTCACATTCAGAGATAATATATGAATAAATAAAAAGATATTGAGAAAGATAAAACATAAAAAAAGAAAAGAAAGAGAAAGAAATGAGAGATGAGGGAAAGATACCAAATGATTTTTTTTTGTTATAAACTTTAGAGTTTGGTCCAATATGAGTCAATTTTGATGAATACTTATTTCATCTAAAATTCCAACTCAAATTCTTTAAATTTATTAATCACGTAAGCTTAATGACTTAAATAATTAAAAAAATAATTGAAAAAGAGGAAAGAGAACAAATTAAAAAATAAAATTACAGCTAGAGGAAATGTTCAATGGTCTCATTATACCATCTCGAGATTAATAACTCTCTATGAACACATATTCAAATTCGCGTCACTCCATTTGTTTATCTTTAAAAATTAATTTCAACTTAAAAAATCAGTGAAAATAATGGGCCTATAACGGGACTAATAATATACAACCTCAATAGTTCCAACCTATTTGACCCCATCACCAAGCAAAAACATTACTACCTTTCATCTTTTCGTAACCCTAACTCCAAACCAAAACTGTCTCGTCATTCTTTCATTATACACGCCTCTTTTTTTTTTTTGTTTTGTTTTGTTTTTCTCTCTTCTTCTTCCTCTTCTTGTCGATGCTCCGTCTTGCTGATACCAAAGCTCAAACGGGGAGGGTTCCTTTGTTAACTGCTCTCTCTTTTTCTCCTCTTCAAACCCTTTTCCCCTTTCATGTCTTCAATTACCGCCTCTTCTCTTCCAGGGTCTCCAAAAGCCCTACTTTCTGATTTCGATTTCCCTCCCTTCTCTATACACAACAAACCTTCTCCTCTCTTTCACACTCTTCTATTCATATTCAATTTTACCTTATTGCCTCTTCAACTTCCATCTCTTCAGCAACATGACCAATTCTAAGGTTCCATTCCTGCTATTATAACCATTCTTCTATATTTAGCTTATTTTGGTATCTTCAGACATGGTGTTTGTTTATGTGATGTTTTTTTTAAATGGATTGTTGTTTGTTGAAACTGGAAACATCGTTATTATTTTGCAAACAATTGGTCAAAGTTTTTTTTTCTAATGTTAATGTTCTCTTGGCTTGAGCGTTTTTTTCATTTGGATATCCTATTTCAGTTGATGGTGTGAATTGATGTCTATATTGCTGTGACTTGTGATGAATGCATTAATACCTAATTAGGGTTTTGTTATTATTACTCTTTTATTTTTGATTCTTTTTGTCTTTTATTGGGAGTGTGTTACGTATTGTTTTATTTTTGTTCCAAATGGATGTTGAATTGTTTTAATGCCTTTGTTGAAAATGCTAAGTTTGTTTTTGGTTTTGTGAGCAGGTTCTACTATTTGGCTCATTTACTGAAGATGAAACCAAATCATTGAGGGTGAAAAAATCTTCTGGGAGAAAAGATAAGCCTGTTGACAAGAGTCAGCTGCAATTTGGTTCTCTGAATTCTGTTACTGTTGAATCAAGCAACCTGCCAAATTCACTAAAAGCACCAAAAAATGTTCCTCTCCCTGATTCTCAGAAACTTAATGGTGTGAACGGTGTCGGTGCTAACTTACCTAAGGCCCACGAAACTGTAAAAGAGAATGGCAGTATTACTAATTTCTCGCCCAGTCCCTCAAGTATCACTAGTGCAAACAGTGTTAAAGAACATCACATGAGTTCTGTTGCACTGCTTGATGGAAATGGTACTGCGAACCATTTTGCAAATTTGAGCCTGGATGCTTCAGGGACTGAAAGTTTGAAGAGTGCCTTAGAAAATGGCAATGGTGATACTTCAAAGTTATTTGATGAAGACTTGAATAAGGCACCAAATGGGCATGCTGTTATGCATGTAAAGGAACTGCTACCTCGAGGCCTTATTAACTCCGGGAATTTATGCTTCCTTAGTGCAACCGTGCAGGCTCTCTTGGTTTGTTCTCCTTTTGTTCAGCTTTTGCAGGAGTTAAGAACTCGGAACATTCCTAAGGTAGTATTTCTTCTGCTGCAAGTATCAGTTAATACTGCTGTTTGATAATTTTAGATTAACTCATGGGCAGCAGCATGGCCATCAATGAACACATATAAAAGCTGAATTAAAAATGTTATATTTAGAATATGAATTTTCTTATAGACATTGGATCGTTCTATGTGTTTTGACTTCCCTTGTAACTAGAAAATATCAGAAATTGATACTGCAAGCTTATTACCGTGTAACTTTTTTAGGTTGGCTATCCCACGCTTAAAGCATTTGCTGAGTTTGTAACTCAATTTGACATGCCAAGTGGAATAAAGTTAAAGAAGAAAGATACAGATTCTTTTGAGTTTGGACGGGCCTTTTGCCCTGTTATGTTTGAAGATGTTCTGAAAAATTTTACTCCGGATGTGTCAAATAGCATTTCAGGAAGACCAAGGTTGGTGACAAATTGATTTCTAATTTAATGTAATTTAAAGTTACTCTTCCCTGCCCTAGACGAAGAATTTTCAAATATGTACATTCCCTAAACAGTTTTTTCATTGAATCATTGAATTTATTGACTACAATCAGTATATTTCTGGTCATGTCTTGAAAACCTACGTGTATGCTAAATTTTAAATTTTCCATGGCATATATGTGACCATTTAAAACTGTAATAATGTATTACAAGCATAGTTTTTCTTCATGAAAATAACTGAGAAATGGTATGTTTATAAATCTTCAGCAGCATACCTATTACAATTGTAGCACCCCTTTTTAGGAATTTCCATTTATAGATACAACATTCACTAGCTTTTCTCCGTCTTTTTATATATTCCTATTATTTATACAAGTATACGATTATTTAATGAACTGTCATGTCCTGGAGTTTATACACCCATTCAGCAAGTTATTTGGTCATTTGTAAGTGTGCAATGCAGTCACGTGCTTAGGTATGGTGTAATTGGTTTTGTGATATTAGCTTGTAATTTTAATGACATTCGTGATAACAATGTGCCACTTTCAGGCAAGAAGATGCTCAGGAATTTCTGAGCTTTGTTATGGATCAAATGCATGACGAATTACTGAAGCTTGAAGGACAGTCTTCAAGTCTTAATGGTAGCAAATCTTTTCTAGTTTCTTCCGTGGAAGATGATGAGTGGGAAACAGTAGGGCCAAAGAATAAATCTGCTGTTACAAGGACTCAAAGCTTTATTCCCTCAGAGTTAAATGATATTTTTGGAGGACAACTCCAAAGTTTGGTTAGAACTAAAGGTACAAGATATACCTTTTATATCATTTGCTTAGTGAAAGAATTCATTTTTGTTTGTACTTATTATAATATATGCATCAAGATGTTGTGGAATTTCATTTGGTCTGTCACTTTTGTTGCATTATGTTCTTTAGTTGTGATTTGTGATTTTGAAGTTCCACATTATTTTCCCTCGCTGCAAGTCACCTTCATTGCCATTTTTATATCAGAGCTTCAGGATAAAAAGGAAAATTATATTGAGCTTATAGTTGATAGCTTATTGCTTATATATGACCAAAATAGATCTCTGTTTAACAAATTCTCCCACGAGGCTATGGTTTTTTTACGAGCTTATAGCATTTTTTTATAAGCTATTTCAAGTAACGTTTGAGCTTATAGCTTATTTTTTTCTCAGTTTTACCTTTGGTACCTTAACTAGAAATATCTTTTTATGTCTTTTCATAATCATCAGCTAGTTCAACCACTACATTCAATCGGTTGGCTAGCTTATTCACTATTAGATAGTTGATGTTTTCTTACCAAACAGAGCTTAAATGAAACACAATCATGCCCATATGATATGATGGATTTTTTCCCTTTTCAGGAAATAGATCTGCCACTGTTCAACCATATCGCTTGCTTCATCTTGATATTCATCATGATGCTGTTCACACCATTGAGGATGCCTTGCACTTGTTTTCTGCCCCAGAAACTCTTGAAGGGTACCGAACATCAGTCTCCGGAAAGGTATTTTACCTTTTAATTTTGTAATACATTATTATTAAAGCTTGCATTTACAATTTTCATAAGGAATAAGGATTATGGTTTTGATGAGTGGAATATAATGCATGCATGGGTTACCCTAAAAATAGTTTGCATTTCCTACTCTAGGTTGCTAGGTATGTAGCACACACATGGCCACCTACCTCAAGTAAAGTATTAGCTCTATCCTATAAACCCAGTACCTGAATTCAGACATTTATCTGCTTGATACAGTCTGTGGAATGGCAACTGATTTCAAAATGATGTATCTGCAATGCAATTTATTGAGGCCAATGAAATGGTGGCAACATTGTAACTACCGTGTTGCCTTTTATGGTCTTCTTTTCTGCATACTCCCCACCAAATAGTCATTCCCGGCCGATAGTGGCTCTATCCCAGGAGAGCGGTGCGGTGCGGAGGCCGGCTGCGATCATAGCTGCCATAGAGGCGCAGTTCGGCGTCTTGGGCATCTCTAGGTTTCATCGCTGGTCGTGTTTGGAGTGGTTTCTGGGATGATTTTTCTGATTCGCATGAAAAAAACCTAAATTATCCTTTAAAATTAAAACAATTTAAGGGTTGTTTGAGTTTTTCCAGTTTTATTCTTCAAACCTTTTAACCCTAGCCGTTCCTCCCCCTGCTATGTGTGCGGTTCCAAGCTCATCTTCTCTTCTCTTCTTTCTTCATTTTCCAATCCTTCTGTATCTTTTCGTTTCGATTCTTTTACCTCTGTTTTTTTTCCTAATTTTGTTTTACCCCATTTCCTTTCCTTCTTTATTTTTGTCATTTCCTTTCCTTCAGTCACTTTTTTTCTTTCTTTCTTTTCTTTCTCATTTCCTAATCATATTCCTCCTCTTTACTCTGTTCTTCTGCTTCTTAATACTTCTGGGATTTTGATAGTTTTTATTTTAATAAAACCTTTTGTTTGGATTTAGAGCACTGCTAAATATTACTAAGGAGTTTCACAAGAATATAATTATCTACTATTAGAAAAACTATTTAATATATTTTTTTATAGAAATCATGGTCTGCATACAGCTGTGAATCAAGTATTTTTTTTGGGTTGAGTTATTTTAATTTTACATTAAATTAATGTGTATAGTATTATTTATATACTTTATTAAAATAAATCAAATAGTGGACATTCTGCTATCCCATTTTCGGGGTTGGCCGCTCCATTTGGAATTGACTACTCTGAGCCCCATTCGGAATTGATTACTCTGACTCCCCAGTAGTAGTTTCTAATTTTATGGCATAAGTCGAAATATTGGTAATTGATATGACATAACTGCTTTGTACTGGACCATGAAATGTCCTATGATCATGCTGGGTAATATTATATGTATTACTGCCAATAAAATTTTGATATTTTATTTCAGGCAAGGACTGCAAAAAAATCTATTCAGATACAGACACTTCCTAAAGTAATGATATTGCACCTGATGCGATTTGGTTATGGAAGCCAGGGAAGCACCAAGTTGCTTAAGCCTGTGTACTTTCCTCTTGAGTTGGTATTGGGTCGTGACCTGCTTGTTTCACCATCTACCGAGGTACGTCTCAATATTCCAGTCCCTACATACATTTTGAACATAAATTTAAATAACGTTCTCCTGGACTATGATGCTAAATGCAAGCTTCCCTTTCTGGTTGCTAGAATATAACCTGCTTTATTCTCAATGATGCACTTCTAATTTTGTGGGAATTAACTTTACAAGGATTGAGTTGTCAAGATTTTTGTTACTAATTTCCTTTACACAGTTTTAAGATTTTTTCTATCTTTTATTCTAATATGATTGCTTTTGGTGCTTCACAAAATAATTAGGATAACTTTTTTTTTTAAATAACTTGACTTATCTTTGCTATCATTGCGAACCGTTCACTGCTTTTAATACTCACTCTGGAAGATCTAATTAAAATATGGTAAGGATGGTTGGCTGTTTTTCTTGTGCATTTCTCTTTTTTGTATTATAAAAAGAACTTAGTAGCATAAGGGTAGAGCAGTTGTCACAATTAGAAGTTACTTACTGTTCTTAAACAAGTATTTCAATGACTTCATACCACAACTTGTTTTCACCAAATAGAGTATTTATCTATGTACTGTTTACGAAACTTTCTGCCGGGTCTGCTGACTTGTTAAGCAATCATCCACCGGGTCTTTTGAATGAAAAATAAATAAAATCTGCCAGGAGAGTTTTGCCTCTTAAATGGGTGCTCAAGATTTAAGTTAGTCAAAATCCAATGCAGCCTTTCAGATATCAAGGATCTATTACCAAAAAATTTAACGGCCACTTGTCTTTTGTAAAGACAATAAAAAAATGTTTGTGAAACCAATATGATTTATCATTGATTGTCCTCTAAAATAGTATATTTTAACTGGACATAGGAGACTTATTGGTCATAATTGGAAGAGGGCATAATGGTTGACTGACTTTTATGCTTTTGCAGGGTCGAAAATATGAACTTGCTGCTACAATTACTCATCATGGAAGGGAGCCTTCAAAAGGACACTACACAGCTGATGCTCAGTACCCTAACGGTCAGTGGCTAAGATTTGATGATGCATCTGTCTTTGCCATTGGAGCAAATAAGGTTCTGCATGATCAGGCCTATGTTCTTTTCTACAAACAGATATAAGCATAAACATAATACTCTGTTGATATCTACTCCCTTTTGCACTTAGGAAAGGGTTGACAGTTGATTAATGTATTGAATGGAGAAGATGTGAGTGATTATTAATTAAGGTGATCATATATATTTTGTTTCAGTCTAGGGTGTGATAAGAGTAATTGTTGTAACATTCTTTTTCTCGTTGTCATCTAAATCATGAAAAGTTTTGTAGTCCTTGTCTGAACACGAGATCATGTTACAGTTAAAAGGCGTATAAGAAATACCGCCTATTGTAAAGTTTGACTAGCTTGCAAGAAATTGGGATTTAAAGCTTTGACTTGTTGATTTTGTACTCACTGTTTCTGTTAGGCATAGGCTAACTAATCATCCATTAGTTTGGTATATTATATTTTGTTAAGCTATTGTTCAGGTTTTTCTGGCTGATTAGTATTAAGTATATCCTTTAATAATTCAAGAAGCAGATTTAAGCAAATCTCACACTATTATGAAGTATATCCTTTAACAGTTCAAGCAGATTTAAGCAAATCTCACACCTTCAACTGTTCAAATGTGATTCAAATTAATGAGTTAGTTGAGTTACTTATTACACAAGTAACTAGTTAGTTGTAAGTCTAATTAATCAAGTGTATAAGTAATCACTTGGTGATCATGAATGAGAAGTGAAACTCAAATAAAGTTTCTCTCTTCCTTGTGTTTCTTTGATCAACATGTTTGAACAAGTGGAATCTAAATTCTATGCCTCGAGCCTTAGGTTCTGAAATTGTTTAAAGATTCAAGTGTCCGTTTGTTATTCTATGGAGAAATTTGATGATTTGATGGGAATGGAGTTTTGCAGAATGTTTTCTATCTGTTGCATTGTAGCTGCTGCACCTTATGTTCTATACAGGTTCATGAAAATTTCATTTCCTTTATTTATTAGATCATTAACAACTATCGTGGGATTTGGATTCAACTGTGCTTGTTTTGTGGTTAGAACATCGAACCGTTTACCAACTAGGAGTGATGGTCAAGTAGTATGGGATTGCGAGATGCATTTCTCGTTGGATCAATACGAAAACCTTACTCAGAATATATTCCCTTGAAGTAATTGACGTCCGACAAGTAATTTTCCTATGTGACAAAAGCAATCAAACTTATCCTCCATTCGGGCTTATGAGACTTGTACCTAGAAATAAACAATGTCATCCATTCATTAATTCATACATCACAAAGAAAAAAAACTCTTAATTTTGTGTTTATTTTAGGAATTTAAGCATCTGCGAAGCATTCAAAATGAATCCATGCAAAAGAAGCACATTCTTGTTCAAATACAAAGAGTCTCAGATAGACATCTTGAAAGAGTTGAACTCCAAGATAACACCCCTCAAGCGTATTGACTTGACAACCATCATCACCTTAATTATGCTGCACCTCTCCGATGCTTCACTTTCTTTGACTTCTAATTGGCGCCTACCCTGGAAGAATTTGAAAGGATATTGGGCCAAACCATAAAAGATCACGGTCCTTTTCCCGAGTTTGAAGATGTTACCCTGGAAAAAATAGCCATGACCTTGGGTCTTGATACTCAGAAAGTAATAGCCAATTGGGATACAAAAGGAATCTTCGAAGGATTTTCAAGGAAGTTCATAGAAGATCAAGCATGGAAGTTTGTGAAAGCCAGAAAGTGGGATGCATTCTATGTTGTTCTAGCTATTTTGGTTCATGGGATAATGCTCTTCCCAAACATTGATAACTTTGTGGATCATTTGGCTGTTGAGATCTTCCTGCCAGGCAGTCCTGTGCCCTTCCTATTGGAAGATATCTATCACATTCTCCATACTCGCCATGAGAAGAGGTGTGAAACTTTTCTTTGTTATGCTTCACTCTTGCACGATTAGATGATCTATGCCCATGGAAGGCCCATTCGTCTCTAAGGATCTTAATTGGTCTCAGAGACGAGCTTATCTCACTTCCAGCACCAATTAAATGGTACAAAATGGAATGAGAAACCAAAAATATCATTCTTATCTGTGGGGAATTCCTCAATGTACCACTCATGGGAACACGAGTGTACATCAATTATGACCCAATGTTGTGCAAGGGACAATTATGACATGCCATGGACGGCCCTCTAGAGGATAAGTACCTTGAACCATTTGTCATCCATGATATTGCACCAGGTGATCCAGCTGTAAAGAAAGTTAGAAAAGCTTGGTTGAAGATAAGTAGAAGTAAACAAGAGATATGGGAGGAAAATGTCATCGCCAGAGAGCCCTACATCCGGTGGGTAAAACAAAGGGTTCAAGTGATCAAACTTCCCTTCATTATTGAGGGTCTCAAACCCTAGTCGTGAGCTTGACGAGGCACAAGTGGACACACATACTACCTACAAAAGAAACAAAGCTATACATAGACATATTTTTTGGTATTTTGGTTAGTAAATAATGAAAAACAAAGTATGATACCATCAAATGTGCTTGGTTATCTCTCCCAATGCAAACCCAATGAATGAGGGGTAAGGAGGATGCCAAGGTGTGATCCCAAAGCCAATGCATATGATGAGATAGCATGAGGGGTATTAGGGTCAAAATTGGGGTCTTATAGATGGAACTTGGAATCAAAGAGTAAACAAGCATTTACCAGTAGGTGGGCTAGCATGGCTACCGCTAAAGGGTAAATCCAAAAACAAAGACTGAAATAAGTGTTTGGGTGCCAGCCAAACAACTCTTGATTCACAAGACGGTCTGCCGTTATATCTTCATAAAAGGGTATAGGTGGGGCCCTAAGAGAAAGTATTGTTGTGTACAAGGAACAATATATCACTGACTGGGGAAAAAACAATTCAAGATCAAAGAAGAGTAGTATCTTGGTTCCAAGAAGAGAGATGGACTCTGAATCGAAGAGCAAGGTGGTGTCTAAACCCAAAAAGACAGAATTAAATGTTTGGATGGAATTCCAAACAACTCTCGATGGATGAGGTGGATTGTCGCTAAATCGTCCTAAAAGGATGTACAAGGAGTCCAAGGAGAAGCATAGTTGATCTCAAAAAGATGGTCTTGATTGATGAACGAAGAATGATTGATTGATAAATAGGGTAACTCGTGAAGAAACTGGGTTCTCCTGCCTACGTTTCCTTATAGTGCAATAAGGAAGTCAAAGCTTTCGTAGCTCAGCCCACTAGGGCTGAAAGCAAGATGATTAAGTAGGCAAGAAGAGATGATAGAACGATTGAATGAAAGAATAAACTTAATAGTTATTTGACAAGGGGTTGAATAGGGATTATCTTTCTTATATCTCTGGTATTTGGGGATTTGAAACAATGCCTTACATCGTCAACAATGTTTTATTGAAAAGCATACATACAATGATTTCATGGTTTTTCAATTTCATCATTCTCCTTTTGATTTCGCTTGAACAAAAGTTTGATATCGATGAGAAATATGAGTGGACACAAATGGATTTATAGAAAACATGCATATTTATTTCAATGCCATTATTATTCAAAAATAAACGAGTTTATTACAAGTGAATAATAGATATGACAAACAAGAAAGCTACACATGAAAATGATTAGAATGAACAAAATGATTGCCAATGCTGAGGATACATTCTTAAGCTTGATTGTTGCAAAGGACGCTTCTACAACCTCGACACTTACTTGAAAAAAGGATTTTCGTTAACCCATAGATCCCCTCCTTATAGGGTTAGGTGCCCCTAATCAATCAACTATTGTACTCTGGCTTTGAAAGCGTTGTAGTCCTCAGTCGAGTGTTTTGCTGACCCATCATGGTATCCACAATGTACGTTGAAGTCATACCCAGGGAGAAATGGCCGTGGTAGACACCTCAGAGGCTTGGGGACCACCAACGAACTTTGAATAAGATACGACAATAGTTGACTGTATGTCACAAGAGTCGGATCTAGAGGAGCATTCCCTCGTTCCAAATAATTTCGAGGTTTGTGCTAATTTTGATATTCATGGCCTCGGGGTTGCTAATATGGATATGAATTCTAATTCTGCATGGAGTCCTTCTGACTAGCTTGGGGAACATGTAATGGCTGCTGGAAGAGAGCTCTTGAAGGTCCAAGTCATGGATGGTATCCATGAGGCAGCTCCCGATGTAGAGTGGAGTCAGGCACGTTCACGGAAGTGCTCACTTATGGTACATCATTTGGAATGGGATAACTCAAAAGTACATTCAAGATATCCAAGATCCAGCTAAACTGATTCTTCAGTTGGTTGACTTCCAAGCTCAATGCCTCATGACTTTCCAACAACTCTTCCATGGTAATCTGAGATATACTTCTGGCTCGAATAGATGTCGGGTAACTAGCTGTTAAGAAATGAGAGGTGATATAAGGCCTTGTCTGGAGACAGATGTATGAAGGATGTAATGTTATGCAATGCATGACACATTTTCTTCAAGAGATGCAATACTAATGTTATGCATATTCACAAGAGAACTGGATCATAGTGGATTGAAGGTGTGTTGGAGGTTGTGTTTTCCTGCAAGAAAACTCATATTCCCTCACAAGGTGAGTAATAATACTTCTGAAGATGCTTAGAATCTCAGATCATGAGGCAAAAATATCGTTATCGCCACAAGATAGCTTATGAGTCAACAATACTTTCAGGATGATCTCCTCTAAGTGTAGTTGCCCTCAATTTCAAAAGCCAAGGGTTGTATAAGGTCATTGGAGTCATGGACCCTCTTTGGAAGAACAACTGTCAGCGTAAAAGTGACTTACGTGCTAGTGAAGCTCTAAAAAGAATCTATTCCAAGCGGGACCTCCATATCTCCCCCTCAAGACAACTACGTCTGACAGGTCAACACAAAGTCTCTCCTATCTTAGGTATATTCTCCAAGCCTGAGTATTGGGCTTTTTGCTCAAGCAATAGATCCAACCCATAAGATCACAATATAATATATATATATATATATTATATATATATATATATATATATATATATATATATATATATATATATATATATAAACAGGAATATATATAACAAGAATAGATAAAACAAGCAATACAGAAATAAACAATAAAGGCAAAAGGATATAGGAAATCTAGGCTTGACTCGCTCACAACATACTCCCCAGTAGAGTTGTCAGCTGTCGCGCTGCGAAAAATACAAAGTCACCACCAGATTCTATTTATTCCAAAGGAAATGGAAAATAACGATAAAACCCCAAAAGAGAATGGTCTCACAACCAAGAGCGGATTCAGAAGTCGGTTATGCAAGGGGAATGCATTATCACCCCTCACACCCATGGTACTCCATGGGAACCACTATACCTGTATCAATTCATATGAATGTTGCTTATCTGAAATGCTTGCTGTTAGAACAAGATTTGGTTCTGCATCTATACCTTGAGTTTTGATGATAACAATGTTGTATTTGTGTAAGAACAATTTTGGTACCCCTAATGGTTTGTTATTGTGTAGCTTTAACAACCAGTTTTGATTATGAATATATGACGCGCAACATCATCAATTTCTGAATAATGTGTTCCAAATCCGCTTTTGCGCCATCTATTAGAAGTTCTGAAAGATGTTCAATATTGCTGCTGCAATGATCTTTATGCTTCTGTGCTTATTCACTCATGCGAAGCTTCTGAGGAGACACTATGTTGCTGTTGCAATGTTCTCTCAGTTCATGCTTCTGGACGTGAGTCTGATCACCAGAATTCTGAAGAATGGAAAGCTTCTGAAGTTGTGTTGTGTAACTGAAGATTATAAAGATCTCAATCCATACGATTGAAGTTATCAAGGTTTTGACTGAAGATTCTAAAGACTTTGAAGATTCTGAAGATACTGAAGATCTCTAGCCAGACTACTGATGCTGTCAAGGTTCTGACCAAAAATTCTGAATCTAGCTTTATGTTTCTTCATTTCATGCTTCATCAACTTTCATAAAAATCCAATGAACTTGAAGATAAGATTAAATGGGAATGTGATCAAGTAGTAAATAGTACAAATCGAACATCCTTTCCACTACCTGATTTCATGGGCAAGGACAATACATCAACCCTGTCATTGATTTTATGGGCGTAAGGCAATACACAATATCACTCCTCTCCCATCCAACAGTGGACAACCGCTCTATGAGCTTTTTACCTTTTTTTCCCTCCAATGGTCTTCTTCTTATGCTATATAAGTGTGACGAGACTTCAAGAAAACGCTGGTGACACAGTATATTGACAAGTCTATTTCTTTGTGAAAAGCTATAATTTGTTTGTACACAATTTTTCTTTAAGTGTTTGTTTGTCATTTGTGTAAAATCTGCCTGTATAGAAGCATCTTGTAACACACAAAATATGATTCAAATTGTTTGTTTGATTCCTTGGGGAGGTTATCCTTGAGAAGACAAAGAAGGTTGTTCTTTGTGAGTCCTTAAGGAGACTAGGGTATAGTTGGATCCTTGAGAAGACAAAGAAGGTTATTCTTTGTTATTATTGTAATCTGTTGATTATAGTGGATTAAGTCCTTGTGTATAAGGAAATATCACCTTGGCGGATGGACTGGAGTATCTTTGAGTTTCAAGTGAACCAAGATAAAAATACTTGTGTTTTTATCTCTTTGTTATTAACCAGTTTGTGGTGTTCTTGTTTTGGAAAAAGTTTTTGCTTATAAAACCCAATTCAAACCCCCCTTTCTTGTGTTTTTCACACCTTCACTTGCTATCGGGAAATGAAATAAGATGGGAAGAGAAAATAAGTTTTAAATTAGTATGCTCGCCAAGGATTTGGGCCCTTGTACCTACATATCCTCATACGTGCAATGAGGAGTCAGAGCTCTGTAGTTCCGCTCACAAACATAGTATTTGTTTGGTTATTTTTATGAACAATGTTGACATTCACATGCTACTGCTCACATGCTTTTATCCTCGAGCATGAGAGCGTTACGTGTTTGTTTGTTTGTGGTAGAATGAATGCGCTTGGATCATATTCTAGCAGTTAAACATTACTTGCTCACGCATGGAGGCTTAAGCATCGTTCACGGTAGAACGAAAGTAACACACCATTTTTGAAAAGGTTTGGAAGATGCCCTAAGGCAAGAAAATTGATTTGATTGGTTGGGTTGATTTTAGCAGGGAGACAAATATCAAAATTTGAATACTTGGGAGTTGAGAGGACAATAATATCCTAACCATTCTTTTTCATCCAAAAAAGATTTGAATTGTGAAAGAGTTTGGCAAGTCTAATCATTGGTACTTAGAGGGAGATAAGTATCTGACCCTTGACTAAGTACAACCAATAATCAGGATACTCAAGAGTCGAGAGGACAATGGTATCCTAACTACCTTTTTTCTCCCTCATAACACCTATATTGAACCTGTTTTAATCATTAGATGTTTTAAGGAGTAAGTTAAGTGTCGAGTCCTCAAGCTAGGTACAACCGACAACCAAGTACTTGAATGTTATGTACAAACACGTACACCCCATTTTTGCATTCCGGTTTGTTGAGAAATTATTTTGAAAAAGGCATTTGACGTTGGATCAAGTGTTTGGATTTATTATGAAAAATGTGTGTGAAGAATGAAGGTAGAGATGGATTGAGAATAGAATGGAATTGAGAAAAGAATGATGTGGATAATGGAATGGATAAGAGATACTTGACGTTGGATCAAGTACCCGTGTTGCTATGAAGTAAGTTTGATTTGGAAAACACTTGACGTTGGATCAAGTATGTCTTTGTCTTTTAAAAAGTTTTGTTTTATCGTTTGATTTTATCTTTTTAGTTAGTATGCATGATAAGCTATAAAAGAAAATAAACCTAAGCTATTACACTTGCATGGGACTGGGGGACATATGACCCATAATGAGGGGATGGAACCACACAATACAAAGGGTAAGGAATGAAGATTAAACAAGTTACAAACCAAGCACCATGCCTAAAACAATCAAGTAGCATGGTGTCCTCAAACAAATCAAGGCAAATGCTGATTAAAGATCACGATAGATTGAATCCACACTTGAATTGAACTTGAAATCTCAACGGCCATGTAATCATACAAACACATGGAGTTAGCATGAAGTAAAGTAAATGAAAATGATGCATCGAATGAGAACATGTTTAATGATATTTTATTAATTCATATGGAAATGAATCAATATGGACAAATAATGAAGAATGTATTCAACTATTATTCATGCATAAAAGAATTATTAAAGTGCAAAAATAATCCCTTCATGCCACAATACTTCATGCATGTAATCAAGAGTGAAAAGATTAATTTCTAATGACATTTTAATTGAAAATTAAAGTCTCAAGTAGAAATCTACCATAGTCATTTATTATATGCATTATTCATGAGCTAACCTGACATGGAAATGAATGAAATAGAGAATTAATTCGATTAATTGTTAAAAGAGAAAATATGCTAATTAACCACAAGACATAAATTTATTATGAATTGACATGAATTAACACATGCATGTTCATGAATTAAAAGCATAACTAGAATTGACAAAGAAATGGTAAAAAACAAAAAAGAGAGTAAAAACAATTAAATCTGCAGGGGTGCATAACCCAGGGGTGTGAAAACTAGAAATGGAGGCTTTGGACTCAAGAGAAAAGACCCAACCACAAAGAATTGTTAATGGATTCAGCATGAATATCATATAGCAAAACATGGGTGTGGAAAGCAAAATATTGGACTTAATGGCCTAAGCCCAACAAAATTTACAAGAAAATGAAACAAATATTCAACAAAGCCTACTTTGTCTTCTCTCACCTTCCTCCTTATGCTTTTCTCCATTAATGGTCTCTTGAAGGTAAAAGTGAAAATCCATTTTTTTCTCAAAAATCATGAAACAAAAGAGTTTTATTTTAGATTTTCTATGAGTTTTAATATTTTAGTATTAATTCTAAGCTAATGTTATGAATGGGGTTTGATTTTGGTTGTTGAAATTCAAAAAAAGTACTTATTGTGAGTTTATGTCAAAATTGGGGTTTTAGTGTAAAAAAATGATTTTTCAAATAAGTTGCTTCATGTTATATGCTTATATCAATGCTAATACAATGATTAATTCACTTATATGCAAACAAATTATGTTAGAAACTCCTATGTTGAATTTTCTTTGCTACTTGAATATGGATTTTTGGATGTAACAAAAAGTGCTTATTAAATAAGCTGTTTTAGACAGGAGGATAAATTAAGCCTTTACCACATACATTTAACAAGAATCATTTACTCAAGCATTCATGATAATAGAAAGGAAGAGATGAAGAATTATCGACGGAGCGGAGGTTTGCTTCTGTTAGAAGTTGTTTGTAGACGACGCGTTGAAGAGAAACGTAAAATTTCAAGAGGTAAGATCCTACACTTCCATTAATTCCCAAGATTGAATGTAGAATTTGATGGATAATGCTTGAATCTTGATGATTGAAATTTATGAATTCTTGATGATGAGTTTTCTTGAATTATTGACAATTGTTGAAACTTTGATGATTTTGAATTGAATGACAAATTTTTGAATGATTGTGGCTAAGTTCCACCAACTTAGAACTTCAATGTGGAGTTATAAAATGATGATGAACATGAACTTTGGTGAGGGTTAGATAATGAAGAGAATGATGAGAGATTGTGAGAGATGGTGAGAGAAATGGTAAAATGGTGAGAAAATGTTAAAGTGGTTAAAATGGTTTAAAGTGGTTAATCCCAAAATTGGGAAGAATGACATATTTATATAATTTTTGTGAATGTTTGTGAACCTTTGGATTATGATCCAAGTAAAATTTTTATCAATGGTTAAAAATTAGAAGTTAGAAATTGTGTTAGTTTGGTAGTTAGAGAAGTCAGGGGTAATTAGGGAAATGAATGAATTGTGGAGAAATAGGTAGTTAAGGGTAGTTAGAGACCAATGGTGTTGGAGTTTAGTAAAACTACCAAGTTAGGGGGTAAGGTAAATAGTCATTTGGTTAGAACTTGAAATTGAATTGAATTTATTTTGATTTTACTTTGGATTTTTGCCAATTTTTCCATGCCTTTTTGATGAATGAAACTATGGACTTAAGTGCTTTTAGAGAGTGGTCTTGTGCTGAAAATAAATACTTTTGAGTGGTGTAAATTTATGGATCGAAAATCGAATATTTTGTGTATGAAATGACTTAAAACAAAGTTGAGAAATGTTGAAAAATCAAATGTCATAATGCAGAATTTTCTAAGTGCAGAATTTTCCAAGTGCAAAATTT